>NW_022196896.1:27343389-27367188 GCF_008632895.1 Mastomys coucha | reverse complement strand
ATCCAGTATATGCCATTCTTGCTTCTGCGAATACTTAAGATTTTTTTCTTCTGGATTCAATGAGCTGGAATTTCCAACAGCTTGTTTGGGAATGCAGCCCTTATTCAGGAATGAACAGCTCATTTCCTCAGGATGCTGAGTGAATGGCTTTTACTGTGTCCTCACACAGGGAGGACCTGACTGGATATGTCCTCATTTGCTAGCTGCCTCCCAGCACTCCTATTTCGTAAGGACCCAGAACAAACCGGTTTTTGTCACAGCCTGCTTTCTGGGTGACCTGCTTGCTTCTAGATGCTAGCACGTCCTCTCTTTTGGCCCATCCTCTTCCTCCTCTTGTTCTTGCCAAGTACTGGGAATTGCATCCTGTTTGTGTTTTTATGACATTTTATTTTCTTGAGACGTAATCCACACTAAATTTTCTAAGTTGGAGCATTTCTCTGTGTCAGGGACAAGCTCCCATATTGTAACCATTAATTACTCTCTTGTTTCTTATTATAATAATAGGAGTTTTCTAACAATGCAGTTCTGCTTGCCAGACTGACATCCTTTATCAGCTCCTTAATGTTCCAAAGATGAAATGTTCTGAGTCATTAAAAAGAGAAATTTCATTTTAGTTTTAAATATTGTTTTTTCCTCATTATGGACTCATGTTAGAGGTTCATTCAATGTATCTGATATATTCAATATCTCTGGTATCTCATTCTCAGTGAGGTTTTCCCTGACCACCTAACTTAGCACTACAATGTCTCCTCTGGCTTTTATTTTCTGATTCTGTTTTGTGCTTTTCTAAATTACTACCTTTTCATTAGCTAGTTTAATCTTCTCTTTATAGTTGTCCTTCCTTTGTCCTAATTTCAATGACACTAAAATATAACCTAGAAGGAGAATAAAGATCTTTAGATTCAGTTTTCTGTTGGATCACAAGTAGGCAAACAGCCCCAGGCACAATCTATCAGGTCTCATAAATAGGGAATAGTGGATGAATGACGGGCTCTCCTGCATGTGGTGGATTCTGCTCATACGTACACAAGCAAAGATGCTCTTCTCTAATCTGCAGGTATGGAGGAGGGGGTATGGTATGGCTTTTTGGTAAGCTTCAAGTCCTGATCACCTAAGAAGGAGAAACTATGCATTGACTGTGAATTGGACCCATCATCCCAAGGATGCTCACCCTGGGGTAAAGTGTGGAAGAGTAACTACTACCTGGAGTCATTCCCTTTTGAAAGTCTGCTCTTCTAGGGCAAAGTTTGTATAAACCTTAGGGACTCCTAGAGCCTTACATTAGTGCTAATGTCCTGCCATCCCACCTTAATATGATTTTTCTTATCAAAGAGTGAAAGTTAAATAAGCTGGAAACAATGGGAAAACAGGGGGTAAGGCAGCTGTTGTTTTCTTCTGGGGACAGAAGGACAGACTAATTAATTACTGTTAATGGAAATATTCTTCGCATTTTCACGAGCCAATTAATTCTTTACATTCCAAATAATAAGTGAGCTTATGACTATTAATGCTTTCAGTACAGTTTGTCCGTACAAGTCCCATTGTGGCCTTACCACGGCTCCTTTTAAAAGGTGGAGACTCAGCAAAAGGAAAAAAAACTACAGTCATGGGTTCTATGGAATGTGGGTCTTACAGAGAGACTTCATGTCTTCTTATAAGCCAGTTGTGATAGAGAGGCTGCTCCATGTGCTTGATTTCCTCTGTATCCAGCCGACTCCCTTTCTGATTCTCCACCAACCAAGCAAGTTCATTGCAGGGGTCAGCACCATTCTGCTCGGACTGAATGTCTCCAGAACTGAGTCAAACAAACCTCTTCAAACCATGCAGTCTCGGGTGTTTTTGGTAATACAACAACAATAAGGGAATGCAACAGTCATCCATGCTTGCAAGAACATTCTAGATTTCTGTTCATGATTTCCCTAATCTAAACACTCTTCAAGATTTGATATAAAAATTGTCTTTACTTTAGGGATTCCTCCGTGTTTTTTCGACAGAACTGAGTTATCACTTTGGTCCACCCCATCTTAGTGCTGAATCTGTTCTAATACGTAGCAAAGGCATCCTTGAATGCATCCTTAAGTGGCTGTTTCTCTTTCCTAATAAATTTCAAGTATCCAGAGAACAATGGCCATCTCATCTATTCCCTGCTGCATAAGAACCAATAAAAACTTAGTCTCAAGATGTGTTATTTCTTAACAATTCTGAGAGCTGACTTCAAGGTTCTTCTATGGATTTATGTGAGCCTGTTCTGAAAGATGCAATCAGTTGGAAGCAAGGGGTGTGTCATTTGGTCAGTGGGTTCAGCTGGAATGGGTGAACATTTGGACTTTTCTTTCATGCCAGGTTTCTTCAGTGGCTGGATTTTCCAGGGTATTTCCTAAGGGTCAAAAGACAACAGAGACCATCACTCTCAAGATCTGTGCACTAAAATGCCATGATCTCTCTTCCCTTTTCCATCATCCTCTTATGTAAATAATGCAGTGGACACTTGTAATCAAGACAGGGATGAGCTGGTAGCACATGGCAATCCATAGTCTCCAGCAGTCTCACTGGTCAGAGTATGATCCTCGGCTCCAGAGGCAGAGGGTGCTAATTAATATGAACTTGTTTCTAATATGTTAAGGTGATTTCTTCGTTTATAATTTTCCTTGAGATTTGCTCTGTCTCATGGCTCTTGGCCCCTCCTTCCTTCTTTCCTTCCTCCCTTCCTTCCTTCCTTCTTTCCTTCCTTCCAAACTTTTTCTCTCTTTCTCTCTCTCCTTCCTTCCTTCCTTTCTTTCTTTCTTCCTTCCTTCCTTCCTTCCTTCCTTTCTTTCTTTCTTTCTTTCTTTCTTTCTTTCTTTCTTTCTTTCTTTCTTTCTTTTTTCTTTCTTTCTTTCTTTCTTCCTTTCTCTCTCTGATAGATGGGAATTGGAGGGGTGGCTCAGTAGTTAAGAGAATTCCATATTCTTGTAGAGCACCCAGATTCAGTACCCAGCACCCACATCAGCTCCTTCCATCTAGTGTTTCTTTCTGGTCTCTGTGTGTATCCAGAACACATGTGGTGCACAAACATACATGCAGACAAACACTCATACAAATAAAATAAAAATAAAAGTCTGATATGAGTTCATTGATCTACTATATCTCAATGAAATGAAAATAAAAATTAGTAATGGGTTGGCAAATGAATAGTGTCCTCAGTCTTCTTCCCATCGAACAATGAAGACAGGTTGGGGGAAGGGTTCTCTTCACTTTGAACTTTGTCTATTTTTATCCAATCTATGGTATTTTATCAATACAGATTTCTGTCTTGTGCATCTTCTCATTGTTTGTTGTGTGGTTTATCAGCCACTTGGACTGTGTTTGAGGAACAGACATTACCATTAGATAAGAAACTGCTGTGTGGCAATACCTTGAGTTTCTCTGTCTACTGGGTATCGTTTAAGCATTCCCAGGGTTTTAAGGAAAGCCTCAGAGCCACGTTCTTGTTTTGATCCTCATGTTGAGGCCACATAGCACACTGATCATTCATTTACTTTCAGGACAGATTGAGAATATGAAATAGTTCAGTTTTCCAACTCAACAAATTCTGGGCCCATTTATCTTTCTTTAAGTTATACTCACAAGTTGAAATCTTCCTTCTTTAGTTCATCTCTTTCTTGACATAATTTATCATACACAGCAGAGTGCCAATTGATACTGTCAGCTTTCTGCCAGAACCATGAACTCATTAGGTAACGTTTTCGATGCTCTACAGAGTCTCAGAAAATAGTCTTGTAAATGTTCCATCATTCCATAAATGGATTGCTTTCCCAGAGCTTTTGATGCCAGTCTCCTTCCCACATTTCTAACCTAAAAAGCAACCTTTTTACTGTCTTTTAGCTTTGTCCCCACCCCCACCTGAACTAAAGCCAAGGCCATGGGCATGGCTATCCTATGACAGGGTCCCTATTGCCTGGTACCAATGTGCATTTGGTTTGTTGTGGTTTGGTATTATAAACTCTATCAAAACTGAATGGCTTATAGTCTCAGTGAGTGAAGATTTCTTGTGATTCTGTGGCTCAGTCAGGTGGCTCTTTGCTAGTTTTGTATAGCTTTTCTCACGTGGCTACATTCAGGTATAGTGTTAGCTGTGAGGTGAGCCCAGTTGTAGCAGCTAAGGAGCTGGACTCTGTATCAATGATTTTATCATTGTCTATTTGTTTGGCAAGGTCATCTCTGTGTAGCCACAGGCTGGCTTCAAAAGTGCAATCCTCCTGCCTCAGGCTTCTAGGTGCTGGGATTATAGATGTATGTCACATATCAGGGTTTTTTTAATGCAGTATATCCGGTTTCTTTGTGGAATGATGGCTACATGGTTCTAAGAAAGAAAGAGCAAAAGCTACCAGGTCATTTGAGGTCTGGAATCTAGAACTGAGCTGTTCCTTCTAGCATATCCTATTTATCCATGCAAGTCACACGGCCAGACTGGCTGGAGAGTGAACAGAGATCATGCTTCTGTGTAGCATACTCACAGTGGAGGCGGATGTGGCCTGAGATGGGAAGGCTTTGCAGCAATTAGATAATGTATCTCAGAAGCCAACTGCAATTAATTTTATTCCTTATGTCATGAAGAAGATCATCCGGCATAAATATGTACTATAATAGCTACTTGTGGAAGAGAAGGAAGAAGAATTGAGGTCAAATCTGATGCTCTGTTTACAGCAGGCTCAGCTTCCAATACTCTCAATGGCATTTTCTTCTGATGATTTAGGGGATTTCTCTCCACATAATAAATACAGCCAGAGAACTGCTGATTTTTATCTTTTAATACTTGAAAACCCTAGAAACATGGCTCAGTTCAGCTACTAGATTTTCGATTTAACAGCTCTCATGAATATGATATTTGGATGATTGCCGAGAATGGGATAAAATAGAATTCTAGGGACAGAGAAAAGGGAGATTTACACACATATGAATATACCTGCTTTTATATGAGTGTGATTGTAGGGAAATGTAGAGAGAATTCAACATGAACCCTATGATGGGTAATTTTACTTCAACTTGACACAAGCTTAAGTCATCTGTGAGGAGGAAACCTCAGTCGAGAATATGCCTCCATGGGATTGGGTCAGGTAGCCGAGCATATAGGCAATTTTCTTCATTTGTAATTGATGAAGGAGTGTGCACACTGGGCTGGTGGTCCTGGGTTCCATAAGAAAGCAGGCTGAGCAAGCTATGAGAGTGAGCCAGAAAGCAGTGTTCTCCATGTCTTCAGCATCAGCTCCCGCCTCCAGGCTCCTGCCCCGCTTGAGCTTCTGTCCTGACTTCCTTCAGTGATGAACACTGATATATGGAAGTATAAGCCAAATAAACCCTTTCCTTTCAACTTGCTTTTAGGTCATGGTGTGATTTCATCATAGCGATTGAAATCTTAACTAAGACAAACCCTTCAAAGAATAAGACCATTTTTCCCCCGTCAGCAAAGAAATATCACCCATCATACATTATGTACATCGTAGTAAGTTTTACCCTGAAGCATCCTAAATGACTTGGCATTCAACCATGAACACAACTGTGGAGATATTGGTGTAGAGGGTTTTGTTTGTTGTTTGTTTGTTTGTTTGTTTTAGGTCATGGCCATGTCTTTATATTTCACATTCATTACCTTCTTTAACATTTCTGCTCATCAATAAGCAGATTAATAAACATATGATTTCTTTAGGTTTAGTGGGTCCCTCACCTATCAGAATATGGAGCCAACTAAGTTAGGAACATGGATTTCTTCTCTCATCAACAGACTCGCGTCTTCCTTGACAGATTCTTCAACATGGCATCAGTATTTTTAACCATGTGCTGGATACTATGACACTGGGAGGAACGAGACGAGTCTCTTCTTCATAATGCATGCAGTTGAGTTGAAGAAGCCTGTTTTATTAGTGTAATCCTGGTAGGAATAGCATCACTCACAGTGCCTGACTAGATTGTTCTTTGCCGAGAGAGTTTCATGTGTCACCTTTCATTCCCCCCAAACACTGTGAGTCAGGCAGTTATTCTGTACAAGTACCAAGCAGAGAAAATACAGGCTTTGGAAATCTTGTAACTTGCCAGAGACTAGAACTCAGTGAGAACGGATCTACTGTTCTAATCCTGCAGACTAGTTTCCCTGCCATCCCTGTCCACCTTGCTCTGGGTAGTCAGAATCTTTACCCTCTTCATCGGCAACATCACCAAATGGTCTTTTGTTTCTTCATTGAAGGCATTGTGTAGATCTTTCTGTCTTCACTTCCACAATGCCCGATGCAGAGTGCTACCTCACTTCCTGATAGTCTGGAAGCCCCCGGCATAGATGTCCATTTCTAACCTGCCCCGGATGGATTTCTGTGTTGCTTATCATCTGTGGTTACATGTTTCCTCACTTCTGTTGGTTCTGTGTCAATGGGAGACAGATCTCCTGGAAGTGTAGACTGTCTTTCTTCATAGCTCCCATTGTTTCCTCTTCCTGCTTTCTGTTTACACTGGACATGAAATAAATCTTGCCACAGACTGACTCAGAGGCATGTTGTAAGGAATAAACCAAGGCAGAAACATTAACAGTCACAGGCCAAGAAGCTTTTCTAATGTGGAGCTCTGCATTATTTTAGTTCCTATTCACATTCCCATTCATTCCTAAAGAACTTTTGTTTCTGCTTTTGTCATTACTATATTCTCTCATTATCTCTCCTCCTCTTTCTCCCCAGCCTGCATCCCTGTATATCACCTGGAAATGATCATTTGTCCTCCTGCCCTGTTGTGCTGCTCTGACCCATCACCCTCTTCTCCACCCACCATTGATTTCCTTTTTGTCTTCCCTAGGTGTCTTCCCTGATGTTTTCTGGATCCTGTATGTTTTTCTTTCTTGATTTATTAAGAGCACACAAACTGAGAAATGTATCCTCCCACTAAGCTAAGTAGAAATCAATAGATTGGCAGTTGGTGTCCCAGTGTTTTGAAGGCATTGCTTCATTGTTAGGCTTCTAATATAGCATCCAGTCCAGTGATCCTTTAATCCGTGGCCTTGTCCGTGCCTTCTGTTTCATTTCCGTCTTTAATTCTCTTGGGAGCATCTCCTGCTGTTCTGTAATTCATATGGTTGTGCTTGCCATAGGTCTTCTTTCATATTCTCAGCTGAGAGCTCTATGGCCCATCCATTTTGTAAAACCATAATCACTAGCCAGGGTATTTTTTGTTTGTTTGTTTTTGTTTTTTGTTTTTGTTTTTGTTTTTGTTTTTACCTTACACCCTGTTAAATTCCATCCAATATTTTCTCTGGCATTTACCCTTAAAAACCATTATTTGAATGTTTAATTTTTTTTCATTTTTTCATCTCTTTGTACTCTTTAATGGAGTCTTCCCCAACATTATGACTCCTCCCCCTTGGGGAGGGGGCAAAGGAACACAAAACATTGCTTTTTTCTATTCTTGGTGGTGGCTGTGTATATATCTTGTTTCTTCTTCTCCTTATAGCTATGGTATCTTTTATTATCTTTTGGAGGATGCTGATTCTAATTCTCAGTCCCGAGTTTTCTACAAACCTCTTCTGTCCTGTCCTGTTTGAAAGAAGAGAACAAATTGTTACTGACTGTTGGTTTATGGATACTCCTCAGGCACAGAAAGGTTAATGCTTTGATGCTCTACAAGAATTGTGAATTCAATTAAGAATTGTGCTCCTGGTAGGGTTTGGGTGATCTCATAGATCCATGAGTGGCTGTGGTGAGACAGGACTATCCTGGTGGCTGGGTCTTTTACCTTGAGTGATGCATATCCCAGGAAAGACTCTTCTATCTCCTGACTAGAGGAGAGGATGGACCGCCAGGTTTATGTGAGTTGAATGGAAAAGGAGCAGCAAGTATGTGGGGCTGAGAGATTTCCTTTGCAGTTTAGGATGTAGAGTTTTCACACTGTCCATTTGCAGCCTTGGCCTTGACCTCAGCTGGGATTGGCTAAACCCTCCCACCGCCAAAACTTTAGGTACTAAAGTGCCCTTTTGTTGGGTGGCTATCTGGATGTGGGCCTGCTCCTTTAAACACTTCCACGGAGTCCCCTGTTGCTTCCTGCCTTATTTTTGGGGGTGTTCTATTTCCTGGGCACCCTCTGGAGTTTGTGGTGTCAATTGACACATTTCTTCCTAGTTTGCTTTTTCTACTTTGTTGGGCCAGCACCACATGCCCATCTGGCTAACTCCCCCAATCTCCCACTATGCCTCATATACGGCAGCTTCTCACAGGGACTCTCTGTCCTATAGCATTGATCATTTAAAAAAATAGTAATTTGCTCTATGTTAATGACAATTTAGATAAAGAGGAGCTAAACTCACAATTTTAGTCTGCCATCCGTGTTTGTTTGCTTAATCAGATCTCACTTCACAACCCAGGCAAGGCTCCCAGTTCAGTGTCCCAAGAGCTAAGATGATAGGCAAGAGCCAGCATGTCACCTATGTCAGCTCAATCAGCCATGTTTAGCTGAAAGCTCTATTAAAGTATATACTCAGATATATATTTCTTTATATGACCATATGATTTTTTACTAACTATATGAGTTATCATTGAAAATATCTGTGTGAATTATCTTCAAATTTTAGATGTATTCATTTATTTTTATATGTCTGAGTATTTGACCTAAATGTATGTATATGAACTACATGCATGCCTGTGCCCGCAGAGGTCAAAAGGATACTGGATTCCTTGGAACTAGAGTTAAAAATGGCCTTGAACCACCTTATGGATGCTGTTAATGAAGCCCCTGTCTCCTATAAGAGCAACAAGTGCTCATAACTTCTGGGCTATCTCTCCAGGCCCTGTATAATTTGTTTTTGTTGTTGTTGTTGTTGGTTTTTTTTTTTTCAAGACAGGGTTTCTCTGTGTAACCGTGGCTGTCCTGGAACTCACTCTGTAGACCAGGCTGGCCTCAAACTCAGAAATCCACCTGCCTCTGCCTCCCAAGTGCTGGGATTAAAGGCATGCACCACCACTGCCAGGCCATGATTTGTTTTTTAAGACAAGAAATGTTCTAATTTATTTATTTTTATGATATTATTAATTAGAGTTTTGCTACAGTGCTCAGGAAGTGAAATAGCTTAAAAATAGCCTTTGGATTTGGATAATTGGCATAAATAAAAATATGGAATGCTTGCAGACAGGAGCCTAACATAACTGTCTTCTGAGAGGCTCTACTCAGCAGCTGACTGAAACAGATGTGGAGACCCACAGCCACGCATTAGATAGAGCTCAACAAGTCTTATGGAAGGAAGAGTTGGCAGAAGGACTAATGGACCTGGAAGGAATAGAGATTTCTCAGGAAGACAAACAGACTCAACTAACTTGTGCCCTTAGAAGCTCCTAGAAACCAAACCACCAACCAAAGTGCATACAACATAAGAAGGACCTAGCCACTCTCAACAAGCTCCCCCCCCCCACTCCACTGCACCTATGTAGCAGATATGCAGCTTGGTCTTCATGCAGGTCCCCCAACAACTGGAGCAGGGGTTTCCCCTGACTCTGTTGCCTGCTTGTGGATCCTGTTCTGCTAAATGGGCTGCCTTCTCTGGCCTTGGTGGGAGATGATGTGCCTAGCAACTTTATGTGCCAGGATGAGTTGGCACCTGGGGCAGGGACTCCTCCCTCTCAGAGGAGAAAGGGAGGCAGAGATGTGGTGAGGGGCTGTGGAGGGGCTGTGAGGAGGGGCTGTGAATAAAGGAATAATTAAATAAATTAATGGAAAATAAAATAATATGGAAAAACTTAGATGTTTGATTATTCTTTTACAAAACTTAAATAGGTACTTTTTGCAATAAGAAGTAATTATAAACAGAAAACGTCAAAAGAATCAAATTTCAGTAACCCAAGGCTCTCTAGGATGTGGTGGCTCCAAGAATAATAGTAGCCCTCATGAAGAAAAAGAAAATTTAGAATGAATTTCACAACTGTCAAAACCAACCACAGCGGGTAGTAGAGGAGAGGGGCTAATGTCATGGTAGGAAGGCTGTGACCCCAAGATCTGCAAGGCCTCTGGAAGTGGCTAATAAGGCCAGAGAGAAGCAAGCATGGGAAGGAGGAAGAAGGCCTGGCATGATGACCCAGCACATCAGAGTCTGCTGCTGTGCCCGTGTGGAGGCAGGAGCTGCCTGCTGGCTTTGTCAGCCACAGAGGCTTAAGGAAGGACAGACTCTAATCCAGATTTCTTTAACAGGCCTTTTGTTCTGATTCATCTCTGGAGAAAAGCAGTTCACCTAACTATTAATGAGGCAAAGGACAAGCCTTTGAAGGGGCTGCATCCAACCCTTTTCTTGCTAAGTAAGGGGTTGTCTGTGGGAGCTTTATCCTTCGTCCTCTGGGAAGGAGGTCCTTTGCAATCAGCTGGTTCTCAAAACACAAAGACTGGTGGGATTTCTAAATTGTTGCTAATTTTCTAGGATCTTAAGAATCAGGTCAATTGAGCATTGTCAGTAAATAGGAAAGATGGCTGTGCCTGAAAAGATAAGAGGCTGGGAGGGGAGAAAGCTGAGGAAAGTAGCTTAATATAAGGTAGTTAATGAAGGGACAAATAAATATGCAGGTTACCATGGTGATACAGGGAAGGAGGGGCAGGCAGCCTAGGCTAAGCTAGGTTTTAATGGGTGACCATGAATCTACTCAGGTGGAGACTGGGCCATCAGCTCCAAACTAGAGAATACAGTGGAGGTCATGAAGGCAAATGTGCTTTGTAAACTTGGGGCAACCAAGCTTCCCTGAGATGGATGAGGGAGAAAATGGCCTTTGCTGATGGCTGTGAAATTTTCTGCTAGGGCTGCTGCATCCATTTTCTTCACACCAAGAGTGTATTTGTAAACACCTACTAAAAACCAAGGGAATGCATGGGAGTTTATTTTGAGCTTATCTTCCAACACAAGGCATTTGCTGTCTCTCTGCATCAAACTCATTGTCTCAAAAGTATCAACTCTTGCTTTACCAAAGCAACACATCATCGAACTCTATTCTTTTTGAGCAGCAGACTGCTGTAAAAACAGATTTCTTCTTTGTACTGTGGAGGGAGTAAACAGGCCACTTCCCTTTGCTTGCTGTTGGGTGCTGGCTGAGAAGAAACCTACTTATGTGACCCAACAGGGGCATCCTATATAGCAGGTAAGGGCACTTTGACTTCCCAAAAGTGTGGGGAGTAAAGGAGGGGTCTAGATAGAAAGCTATCCAGGAGGAGGGGCAACCCCTATGGTGATAAGGACTCAATGAAGAATCTAAGGCAAGTCTGCGTCCACCCACCTACGGGGCCTTCCTGTCTCCTTTCTGTTATCCGCCTGGGTCAGCTGATGCTGTGGTGCCACTCAGTTTCTTCCAAGGGTACTCTCACATTTGTTTCCCTTGAGAAGAGCCACATTTTCCCCAACTTGAGACCCATTGCCCAACCTGGTGCTTGCTACATAATCCTTGTGGCATTTATTGCCATCTTAAAATGCACTGTAAGGCAGGAGGGGAAAATATTCCTGAAGCTACACTCTTTCAATGACCTTCCATTTACTATCATGCCTCTTGTGCACCATGGACAACTCTGTCTGGCACCTGGCTCAATCAGTGAAGTGAGCAGAAACTTCAGTCCTCCTGTCTGTATGACAGGGAAGGTGTGTGTGTGTGTGTGTGTGTGTGTGTGTGTGTGTGTGTGTGTGGTGTAGTGTTTGGTGTGTGTGTGAACAATGTGTGAGCAAACAAAAACAGGATATTAGGAGACTTACAGGAGCTAAAAATCAACCATCCTAGCAAGAATAACATGCAACAGTGAAGGGAGGAAAGAAGCAAAACTCCCTAAAAGAAATCAGTAGTAGAGCCCAGAAGAAGCCCATTAATGTGAAATCTCCCAATCACTGGTTGAAGTCAGCACTACAAACTGCACACAACTAATGAAAGATTAAAGAATGAATGATATCTACCGGTAAGAAACAGATCAGAGTAGGCAAGACAAACAGAAAAATCCATCTGCATCTGAAAACTATAATGAAAAAGAAAGATACAAGAGGAGCAGACAGGGAGACAGATGTTCCGTGTCGGCCTTGTCAGAGAATCTGGTTCCAGGGTGAAGGTTACATAGCTTGTGCCACTTCTTTCTCATACGGTGATATCAGTCATTTAGTCAGCCTGTCTGTGTTTGATGTCAGTTAGGAAAGGTGACTGATTGATCACACCCTAGTGTGTTGACCACAGGATCACAGAGGCCAGGGTACTTAATCCTTAGCTACTCCAACCAACCCCCTTTCAGCCTACAGCAGTAAGACTTGCTCCTCTGTCCTTCAGGTGGGGAACCTGTTGTTGCCCTGCTAGCCACCAGGTTTTCTGAAACCCTTCCTCTCCTTAACCCTACCATGGTGTGGCACACTTGGCTCCTTGTTTCTGATTCCTGACACAGGCTCTCTTGCAGCTCTGAGCAGTTTCTCTGTTTTGTTTCAGATGAAGTCCCCACTAGACTTCCCATCTTTCCAGAAATACCAAGGCACCTCCCATCTTTTAGAAATTTTCAGTGCTGTGTCCCACTGTTCAGATCTACCTCCATTGTACTGGCTGGTTTTGTGTGTCAACTTGACACAGGCTGGATTTATCACAGATAAGGGAAGTTCAGTTGGGGAAATGCCTCCATGAGACCCAGCTGTGGGGCATTTTCTCAATTAGTGATCAAGTGGGTAGGGTTCCTTGTAGGTGGTGCCATCCCTGGGCTGGAAGTCTTGGGTTCTATAAGAAAGCAGGCTGAGCAAGCCAGAGGAAGCAAGTCAGTAAGGAACATCACTCCATGGCCTCTGCTTCAGCTCCTGCTTTCTGACCTGCTTGAGTTCCAGTCCTGACTTCCTTTGTGATAGACAGCAATGTGGAAGTAAGCCAAATAAACCCTTTCCTCCCCAACTTGCTTCATGGTCATGATGTTTGTGCAGGAATAGAAACCCTGACTAAGACATCCATCAATCTAACCAGTTGAATTTTCATAATCTGTGATGTGTTTATATGCAACCCTTTATTCTGGAAAATAAACTTATGAGGTGGTATATTGCTGTCTTTATTTTTTTTTAAAATGAGAGTGAAAGACTAAATTTAGAAATTTGGAAAAAGCATGTTAATGGAAATGCATTAATGTATAACCTTTACTTAAAGAAGGCATAGGAAGTCTCTGTCACGAGCCAGGAAGGTGGACTGGTCAGTTCCAGGAACAGGATAATGGTCAGCTATTAAGAAGATAACATTGCCCAGAATAAGGAACAGGACAGTGGTCAGTCATTAAGAAGATAGCATTGACCAAACCACATTCCTCTAGACAATGAGTGAGCAGAATGACTTCCTTGTGACCTGACTCGGCTAGGTAGTGGTTTCCTTTGGAATTTTCCGTTGTTCTCTTGTTATGTTTCCTTGGTAACCCTTTCACCCCCCTAGTTTGTGGTTTTTCCCTTTAAATACCCCTTAGTCCTCATGCTCGTTGTCGAACTCCTCTGGCCTGCCAGGCTACGAGTTCGACCCCAGATCTGGAATAAATCTCATGTGATTGCAGCAAGATCGGTCTCTCGTGAGTTATTGGGTGGTGTGTTATCCCGAGACTTGAGTGAGGGTCTCCCCAGCTATAGAGGTCTTTCAAGAGAACCAAAGACTAGACTCATTAAATAAATAACTCACCCATGGATAAGAGAGAGGGGCAGGATGGTAGAAATTACGTGTAACATCGTCTTCCTAATGGACCCTGCTTGAAGGATGCTCCTGTGCCTTTCTTTTTATAGAACATACCATGGAGGCTCAGAAATGTTAAGGAAATTCTTAAGATCACCCAGCTAAATAAGGAAGGCTCTCAGCCCCAGACATTCTGGTTTCCAAATGATATCTTTGTTCATTCTCAAATTCATCTTCCCTCACAACAGATTCTTTCAGGAGCGCTTTATCAGTGTCTCTGCCTCCTGCCTCCGGTGTAGAATGTACACATGGGTCTCTCTGGCTGAGTTCTGGCATAGGAAACATCCCTAGGGTCCTTAGTGAGTTCCTGCTGCCTGTATGTACCCTGAGTCGATGCTGGTTGCTTAGCTTTCCAGTGTATTCATGCCCAGTTGCAAAACAGCGCCAGACAGGGTCTAATTTATTCACTGTAACATCCCAGCCTTCAGTGCAGGTGGGGCTGGTGGAGAGGAGGAACTGGCTGCCATTACTCTTAGGAGGCCGAAATGCTCTGGGGAAAGAAGAAGAATGTGCCTGCTGTCCTTTAGAGGCTCAGGCTCACCCAGCATGAGGTCAGCCCTGCCCATCCCATAGCCTATATAAGTAGGAATGAAGGGACTGTTGAAACCCTTGTCAAATCTCAGGCCCACTTGCACTCCAGCGTCTGGCATGCTTGCCAGAGCTGCATAGACAGAGCTTCAAGCTGCTTGGCATTTTGCTTAAGATGCTAGAGATAAAAAAAAAATGATCAAACAACTAAGCTGAGGCAGTGTCAGGCTATTGGTGTCATTAGCATCCCTTTGTAAGGTGTTCAACTAAGCCTAGGCAGAGTCAGGCTATTGGTGGTCATTAGCATGGGTCAGGCTACTGGTGGTTATTAGCATGAGTCAGGTCATTAGCATCCCTTTGTAAGGTGTTCAAAGGAGAATCCCTGAGCTGAGCCAGTGATCTATGCCCTTAAAGGTCACTGAGTGTCCCTCAAGGGGTGTGACAACTGAGCCTGTTACTAACCTGTCCTTGGAGGGGGCATATTGAGAGTGCCTCCCCAATTTGAAGTGTTTGGCCACATCAGAATAGCTAACCCCGAGGCAAGACTGTAAATATTAAAATATGAGAGGGAAGATTATCAATTTGTATTAGCGTTCTTGAAATGAACCAAAAAGAATAAATACATATATTAAAGCAGATTTATTACACTGGCTTATAGGATATGTCTGGGTAGTCCAATGATGGCTGTCCCACACTGGAGAGGCCCAGAATCCAATAGTTACTTAGCCTACAAGGCTAGTGGCATGAGCACTTCCAGTCTTGTGCTTGTGGCTCGCCAAAGTCCTGGAGAGCTTCTGGTCTTCAGTGGATATTGGGAGCCCAAAGAAGCAGGTTCTAATATCAACTAAGGAGTACCAGAATGAGAAACTATATAAACTTACCAGTGAGTATGAGGGCAAGCAGACAAGAAGCAGTTGACACCTTCCATGTCCTCTTACCTGGTCTGCCACCAGAAGGTTCACCTGTGTTCAGGGTAGGTCTTTCTGCTTCCAACAATGTGTTCAGTCTTGCACAGGAGAGCCCAGAGTCTTATGCTTCAATTGATTATAGATTCAGTCAAGCTGACAACCAAGATTAGCCACCACATTCTTCTAAATTCTGGACTTCCTCCCTTCCTCTCTGGTTATTTTAATTGGTGAATTAAAATTGCATGTATTTATGGCAAACAACATGATTTTTTAAAAAATATGCATACATTACAGGATAGTTACATCATCTAATTAACATATTCATTATCTCACATACATACATAGTTTTATGAGATGTAAACGCTTAAAATCTAATCTCAGCAACGTTTAAAATTACATTATTTAACTACAGCTGAGTGATAGTTATTAACTGTAGTTATCACGATATATAACAGACCTCTTCTCTAGCTAAAGTTTTATAACCTTGACCAACCTCTGTCTAGCCCTCCCCTCCATTCCCAGCTCCTGCTAACTCCATGTTCCTCTGCTTCTATGTTATACACATGAGCAAGGTAGTATTTACAGGGCTTGTCCTATGTCTAGCACATTTCACTTCATATAATACTCTACCAGTTCAATAATCCATGTTGTCAAAATGGATAGGATTTCTTTCTTTCTTTTTTTTTTTTTTTTTTGGTTTTTCGAGACAGGGTTTCTCTGTGTAGCCTTGGCTGTCCTGGAACTCACTTTGTAGACCAGGCTGGCCTCGAACTCAGAAATCCGCCTGCCTCTACCTCCCAAGTGCTGGGATTAAAGGCGTGCGCCACCACCGCCCGGCCCGGATTTATTTCTTTCTAAGGCACACTTAGAATCCATTCTCATATATACTGGGTTTTATCCTTTCATCCATTGGTGGAGAGTTGGTTTGATTCTGTAGTTTAGCTGTTGTGAACACAGCTACAATAAACATGGGTGTGCAGTGTCTATTCAGCATACTGGTCCCTTTGTCTTGAATATATACTCAGAAGTGGGCTTACTAGTTAAATGACATCCCCATTTTTAATGCATTTGAGGGATTCCCATACCATGGTAGCTGTCTTATTACTGGGCACACTTTTTTTTTTTTAATTTGGACGAATTTCAATATTGCATCTTTGGAAGCAAACAGGAATTTTGTTTCTTAATTATCTCCCTGTTTTTAATTGCCTCAATAACTTTAATCTCTGCTGTGGGATGATTTTGAGTTGCACTTTGGGAAATGTGAAGACAATCTGATCTGCTGTGGGTCTGATCTACAGTGGGTCTCATGTGCTGTGGGTCTGATATACAGTGAGTCTGATCTGCTGTGCTTTGAGCCTTAGGTATCCATGCTGTCAGCTCAGCTTGTGGGCAAGATGCAGGTATGAGGACAATAGGCTTAAAAGTATTGTTAATGAGAACATATAATTTCAAAATGCACTGAAAAGAATAACCAATGCCTAGTAGGAAAACAGTAGAAAAATATCTCCTTTCCAGCTTCAAGTCGCTTTGTTGTTAGCCATTTCCAGACACCACAACAAATAAACTCCATCCCACATGTTGCTAAGCACACCATTCTGTTTAGAAAGAGCCAGGTTTGCCGATTGCTTCGAGCCTGAAATTGGATGGCAGCATGAAGCCGTTAAAGATAATAGACCTGTGTTAAAATGCACAAATGAACCTAGTCATCCTCTGGCTTGCCCAAGCAAGCTCTTTGTCATCCATTTTCCACATGTACAACATGTTCACAGCTGGCTGTCCAATCTCTTTTGGGGACCTTTTTGAATATGCATGTTAAAATTATTGCCCTAGCTTTCAGACTAGGAATTCATGTCCATGTGTATTTCCTCAAACATCTATCAGGATGCTCCTAATCAATTTAGGACCTGCCATCTGGTGTGGTCATTCTGCTGGCCCTCCCTGCTGAGGCTGCACACCCTGCAGACAGCAATCCAGCCTGATTTGTTCTGAGGAGTCACTTGGATGGACAGTTCCCTTGGGGTTGGGAACTTTGTTTCAGACAAAAAGGAACATACACAAGAGACAGGCTGGCAATGTTTTCTCCCTTTTAAATTAAGGCTGGAGGGGAAAGCCAGTGTTGTACTGGCAGATGGGACAGTGCTACCTGAATCTGATTGATAGCTTTTAAGAGGACTCTGCAAGATCCAGCCTGTGAATGTTCCTGGGTGAACACAGCTGCTGCCTCTTTTCTTTGAATGAATATTGAATCCACTGTCATGGGACATGGAGGACATTCAGTGCTCAGCAGGTTAAAAAAAGTCATGGAGATTTGTTAATTAGTCCTTTCATAGAAAGCGATTTTTTTCAACCTTCAGCAAGCCACCTGTGAGCTTCTAGATTTGTAAAGGATATTTGCAAGGCAGATACTTGGTGGCTTGGTGGTGTACCCAAGATCTCTCTGGTAGATCCGAAGGTGCTAATCATGGCCATTCTTGCCCCAACCCTTGGGAGTTTACTACACTCCTCTGCTTTTCAGAACCCTCTTTTATTTGCTTCAGGTCCAACATTGCTTCATTCTGCCTCTTGACAAAGAGAACAAACATCCCCCAGCTGGACCAGCTTAGGATTCTTCTATTTGCACCATTGGATTGATGGAGAAAGGTCGTTATAAAGAGGAGAGCGTTCTCTTTTCCTACTGAAGGAGAAAGATAACCCAAAGAAGAGAGGGCTCAGTTCCTACAGTCTTTAGTTAATGACCTTGAATTTGGTTACTTGGTGCCTAGATTTCCTCTACCCTTAACTCCCTGAGGAGAAGAACCTATATGACATAGCCATCTCAGTAACTACTTGATTGTCCCACCCTAGTGGTGGTGTGTGTTTAATTCTATTCTTCCTGATTGGTAGACTTAAAATCAGAAATGATTTTAAGTGGCCTCTGCTTCTGACACAGTGCTTGGTGTACAGAACCAAGGCACCTCTTGATGGAAACCTTAGGAACAGTTGTTACTCTTTTCACCGTTTAGCTTTAAGAAGTCATCATGATGCAGTGGTTTATGAAGGCTGTTCTATGCATCCAATGGAACCATCTAGATGGGCACTCTGCCATCCCTCCTAGAGCAGCACATAACGAAGGGACACTTTCTGCAGAACCCAGCAGTGTGGTGGGCAGATTCTTCTCTAGCCAGACTTCATTATTGCATGTTTTTAATTGAACTTTGGAAAGATGGGACCACATCCAGAAATGCCATGCTGGGCACCAATGTGATCAAAGGACATAGTGATTGATGAGAGGATAAAGAAGTGAGAGAAGTAGAGGTGCAATATTGGAAAAGTCTCAGTGTTTTCAGATGTCCATCAAAGTGATCCTAGGTTCTCTACACAGGGGTGAGAGGGAGGTCTCAGTGTTCTACTCAATTAATAGGACTTCAAATGAATTTCACTGATGTGTCATGGGTCTCTTAAAATGCATAAAGATGTGTCTGGGGGATGCCTCAGTTGGCTAAGTGAGAGCCATGAGGACCATAGTTCAGATTCTAAACACCCACCTTCAAAAGTCAGATGGAGTGGTGCTGATTTATTAGCCTTTTATAAGGAGGCAGAAACAGGAGGATTCTTGAACCTCTTGGTCAGTCAGTCTGGCCAAAGCAGTGAGCTTCAGGCACAGAGAAAAGTCTGGGCTCAAATACAAGGCTGAGAGTGACTGAAGAAGACATAAAAATGGACCTATGGTCTCCACTTATGTGAACAACACTTTTTTTTTTAACCATCCCTCCCCTCCCCACCTCTATCCTCCACCCATTGGTCTGCTCTGTCTCATTAGGTTTACTTCTACATTCTTTTTTTTAATTAGATATTTTCTTTATTTACATGTCATATGATTTCTCCATTCCCAGTTTCTCCTCCAAAAAACAAACAAACAAACAAACAAAAACAACAAGAACAAACACTTGTTGCCTCCTCCCTCCCCATGCCTGCCACTCCACCCTCTCCCAGTTATTGATCCTGGCATTCCCCTACACTGGGGCACAGAATCTTCACAGGGCCAAGGGCCTCTCCTCCCATTGATGATCGACTTTGCAATCCTCTACTATACACATGCTGCCAGAACAATCAGCCCCATCATGTGCAGTCCTTGGTTGGTGGTTGAGTCCCTGGGAGCTCTGAGGGTACTAGTTAGCTCATATTATTGTTTGTCCTAAGGGGCTGCAAACCCTTCAGCTCCTTTGGTCCTTTCTCTAACTCCTTCAATGGGGACCGTGTACTCAGTTCAATGGATGGCTGTGAGCCTCTACATCTGTATTAGTCAGGTACTGTCAGAGCCTCTCAGGAGATAGCTATATTAGGCTGGCTTGTCCTTCCTTCAGTCTCTACTCCATAGTTAGTCTCTGCAACTCCTTCTGTGGGTATTTTATTCCCCCTTTTAGGAAGGAATGAAATGTCCACATTTTGGTCTTCCTTCTTCTTGAGTTTCTTGTGGTTTGTGGGTTGTTCTTCCTGAATTCCGAACTTCTGGGCTAATAACCATTTATCAGAGAGTGCATACCATGTGTGTTCTTTTGTGATTGGGTTACCTCACTCAGGATGATATTCTCCAGATACATCCATTTCCCTAAGAATTTCATAATTTCATTGTTTTTAATAGCTGGAGTAGTACTCCATTGTGTAGATGTACCACAATTTCTGTATCCATTCCTCTGTTGAGGGATATCTGGGTTGTTTCTAGTATCTGGCTATTATAAATAAGGCTGCTATGAATATGGTGGAGCATGTGTCCTTATTACATGCATCTTCTGGGTATATGCCCAGGAGTGGTATAGCTGGGTCCTCCGGTAGAACTATGTCCAATTTCCAGAGGAACCACCAAACTGATTTCCAGAGTGGTTGTACCAGCTTGCAATCCCACCAGCAATGAAGGAGTGTTCCTCTTTCTCCACAACCTTGCCAGCATCTGCTGTCACCTGAGTTTTTGATCTTAGCCATTCTGACTGGTGTGAGGTGGAATCTCAGAGTTGTTTTGATTTGCATTTCCCTGATGACTAAGGATGTTGAACATTTCTTTAGGTGCTTCTCAGCCAATCGGTATTCATCAGTTGAGAATTCTTTGTTTAGCTCTGTACCCCATTTTTTAATAGGGTTGTTTGGTGAACAACACTTTTACATGTATACCTTCATGTACTGTACACATGTTTGTGCACACATACACGGTGTATAAAAGTGCTTTTATCTGGTTGATTGGGCCTTGGTGGTTTTGATTTTCTGATTTATAGCCAACTGTTTATCATATATATGATATATGATATATATATATATCATATATATGGGGATTTTATTGGTTTATGGTTTAGCTTTGTATTAGCAAATAAAATTTACTATGCTTCTAGGTAGCTAGAAACAAGAAGGATCTTCCTTTTCATCAGATCTAGAGTAGAGATTATTAAATGTTGGCAGGTCTGTTGTTTAACAACAACTGAAGAAAATGTGTCAGCCATAGCAGATACAGTCTGATTTATCTCGTGCTTCCTTCCCTGGGCATTGTCAGGGCAATGTATCGAGAGACAAAGGCAATGTACCAGGTAATGAGAAAATCTAAACAAGCGTAGACATCCACAAGCAAGGAAGTGAAAACTCAAAATGTGTGTGCCTCCACCAAGACCTGAACAAACTGAAGGCCATTGGGGGTATGTCTGGGTCTTAGGGCTAATTACAGAATTTAGACTTAGTAAAGTCTTTCATCCCATTTCCAATTACTCAGTGTCTCTAAAACTCAATTCTCAGAGGTCACTTCACTTCCTAGAGATTACAGATTTCATTTTGGGGATGCCTGTGAGGCATCCCTAGCATCCTATGAGAAAGAAAAGGCTGTAGAAATAAAATCAGACATACATGTTAGTCTCTTCCTCAGTTTACTTCAAATCTCAACACTAGGGCTGAGGGGCTAGAAAAGTATGCAATGCCTGTTTCAAAGAAGTATAAAACCATGATATATTACACAGAATATTAATAAAGCCCACACTGTGGCAATCTCCAAAGAACAGCACATATAATAATAAAATGCCAACACTGTATGCATTCTAAGCTAGGCCCTGCTCTTTAGGCCTTTACATGTATTATTTTCTCTACAGTATCCTAGAGACTTGGTTCTATCATATTAATATACAAAAGGAGAATCTGAAGCACAGAGAAACTCAAGACAATGGAACAACCCTGACTGTGTAAGAGCTAGTTAATTAAGCCAGATACAATCTTCAGACCCCATGGTCTGCCCCTATCTGTAACATGTGCTGAAGACTGTCAAAAAACAAAAACAAACAAACAAAAACCTACTACAACAACAATCCTTCCACAACCAGTAGAATCAGTCAGGAAATCATGCCCAGTGCAATATCATAGACAGCACCAGGCTAAAAACAATCCAGTTCTCTAAGAAAATCCCTCCCAATTTGCGCAGTTGTCCTATCTCAGCTGTCTCAGAAGGGAAAGAGAGCCTGGACATAGTCCTTACTATGCAAATGAATGAATAAGTGAATGTCCTCTTAGAACCTGAGATATTTTCCCCTACTAAAGGAACCAGTTTTACTCTGCCTTAGTCCCCAAACTTACTATAACTCTTTTGGCTATGAGACTAGCTTCTTTGGCCATTTGGTTCCTTTCCTCACTTTTAACTATGGTTTAGCAAAAAGTATACTATTCAGTGACTAAAAGAAAGGGAAACAAAGTACTCTTTCAAAGAGTAGTAATGGATTAAAGTGGAAAATTCCATGTGTGTCCTGCTGTGGTATCAAAAAGGAAATGTGTATGTATTGTGTTGGCCAAGGTTTGCTTATCTGGACTGAGCCTTCTTCCTAGGGCCTCTTTCATGGTAATAGGGGTGATTTTCTAAACTGTCCTTATGATAAAAAATGATTCCTGTGTTGGAGAGTGTATTACTGTGGATAGCAATGATACCAGACTGTAAACCACGACAGTTGAAGGGAAGCAAATTTAGAGTCATTACTCATGACCCTCTGCCCCTGTGCATGCCTTACTGATTTCCTTTTGCTATAGTTCTGCGCTAATTACATTTTCCCATTACTGCTAATGGCTCTTAGGGTACAGTCAGCCACTTCCAAAATCACATTTGTATTTGCATTTTTGTTCACAAAGTAAGTTAGTATGTATTCTGATATTTGCAATATCAGGAACATTTTGAGAAAGACATTAGTAGGAAGCTTCCAGAGGCTGAAGCACTGAGAGATACAGAACTGCAGCTGGAGACCTCTCCTCAAAAGCAAGGGTGTACCCAGGCACAGAAGTGATGCTTAAAGAAGTCCTGGAAAGAGACTCTTACATCTGTGCACAAGTTGATACACACTAGGATGCTCTCTATAAAGCATCTCTCCTTAGTGTGTGCATGTGTGTGCCTCTGTGTGTGTGTGTGTGTGTGTGTGTGTGTGTGAACACTTGGGACTTTGATTGACATCATGACATCACAAATGATAAAAGAGAGGAGAGAGAGAGAATGAGAGAGGGAGGGAGGGAGAGAGAGAGAGAGAGAGAGAGAGAGAGAGAGAGAGAGAGAGAGAGAGAGAGAAGCTTGCTTTCTTAGTAGGCAAGGTAGTAGTTAGGAGGGGAGGAATTGGACTTTGTGGCTGGTTTTCTCCTCCAGCTAGGCAGGAAGGGGGGTTGGCTTGAGTTACAGGGCACGTACTTAAGCAATTCAGACAGAATCACCAGGGAAGTGACTGAAGGGCTCCAAACCTACCTGTACTAAATTGCTGTTTTAGAGGCAATGAAGAGAGAGTGCATTTAGCTTTCTTCTGACTTACTTTAAAATGAGGCTTTTGGTTGACCTAATGGCCTAAATGATATCTCTTTGTTCATCAGATCTTAACAAAAAATATTGAAATATGAGTACCCATCCAATTTCCCAGCATAAAACACTCCCCGAAGACATCTTTGCATCTGGTATAAAATATCAGTCAGCATTTCTTTGCTCAGGCAGCCTAAGAACACTAAAATGATTATACCAGTGTATTTGGGGGAGAGACAAGGGAATTTGTATTCCAGAAAACCTTCCATATACAAAAGCTGGGCTGAGCACTGCATCCCAAAGTAGATTCCCTGTAGAAAGCAGATGAGGAAATGAAACAGTGGATGAACACAGAACAGTAGGAGTCTCTTGGGTGCCCTTAAGGTGTGTGTAGATAGAGGTGTGATAGACAGGGAAGTGTAAGAGAAATTCCTACCAAACTGATGATAAGCTTTTGTATATCTCTAATTAGTTAAAATGCAGCGCACAATTAATTTCCATTTGGCATCACCTCTTCCTAGGAAACCTACCAATATGGTGCCCTCTGGAAGTTTCTATGTGAATTGATTTTCCGTTTCCCCAGATAATGCATCCATTCTTTTGGCAGGCATTGAGTCCCTCCCATGTGTAAGGCACAGTGCCAGAACCTAGACAGATGATCATTCTGTACTCATGGGGTTTCCCTCCTAATAGCAAAGGCAGTCACACAAACAACACTCCATCTGTCTGTGTTCTGCCTGTTATGAGGTGAAAACCCAACAGGTCTGGCCACTTACTGTATATTAATTAGAGGAGGAGGTAGTCAAGAATGCTCCTTGGATTTCTACATAGGAGCCATGTTTGAAGTGGTTCCATCTCCTCTCCCTCTCCCTCTCCCTCTCCTCCCCTCTCCCCTCTCCCCTCTCCC
>NW_022196896.1:27320754-27342847 GCF_008632895.1 Mastomys coucha | reverse complement strand
CCTCTCCCTCTCTCTGTCTCCATCTTCCTCTCTCTCTGTGTGCATGCACATGTGAGTGTTCTGGTTGTTTTGTTTTATTTTGTTTTCCATTAGAGCCTTGATCTGAGTGCTGAGAATATTTTCAATTTCCCAACTGGAGTCAGTAAGAAACAATTTCATATGATTTGCAATTTCAGTGTAATTGATCCCAAGTTCTCCTGGCTTGAAAATGCCAAAGAGGAAATTATGTAAACAAACCTAACATACTAAAGTTCCCCACAGGAATGACCACTGTTGGGGAAGAGTAGACTCCAGACTCTAGGGTACTCCCCGAGCACAACACAGAGTGCTATCTACTGGTCACTTTTGAGCCCCAATCAATCCTAGGTCCCGTCATTGATTAATTTGCCATGTAAGGTTTTTTTGTTTGTTTGTTTGTTTGTTTGTTTGTTTGTTTTTGCAGGAAGATTTGACTTTGTATCCTTCAAAGACTAATAAATGTATGGAATAGAAAATTAAGCAGAACTCATTAAGAGGTTGTTCCTATCTGCTTGCTGCCCTCCTGAGAGTTTTTGATCACTGAGTGACATGTCCCATACAGGCCATTGCTTACCTCCCTCACCAGAGCTCTCCTTACCATATTCACCTAGTAATTTTGCTTCAGTTCCTCTATTTCCCCTGAGTGCTATCCCTCTTGAAGGTCCATATTTGGCGTTATCCGATGCCATTCTGGAACATATTTTTCTCCACGTTGGAAGTACTGTGATAATGTGTCACAAGGGGGAAACCACTTCAATAAACCATTAGAAGACCATTGCCTCTGAATGGTGGTTTTTATTACTCCAAGGATAAGCTTGTATTGTTATCCACCATCTTGTTAAATGCACATTTGGAATTGAACAGATTTTATTGAAAAAGATTTCAGACTCCAGCCAGCTTAATAAGTATTCTCTTTTCCCGTCTTCTAACAAACTGGTTGTGCTTGTGTGCACTGAGATCAAGGACAAAACACAAATGCACAGCTCCCATGTAGAGGACACAGAGCTGAGCGAAGTCTTTAATTCACTGGAGACTCCCAGGCACCCTCACTGTGATGCAGCATTGGGTCCAGCACTGGCTATTTCCTGTGAAGTCGCCACACCTCTCTCTCAGGCTGTGGATTCGGATAGAAACGATGTCCCACTCATCTTTAAAAACTTAGAAGCTTCAGGTGTGTTGGAAGGACATGGATTGGTTTCCCAGGAATATATGACTAATTAATATGTCTATGAGGACATTACCAATATAGATAGAACACACTCAGATACTCATAAATGCTTTGTCGTTGAGCTATTGACTCAGATGAAAGTGAAAGTTCCAGGTTGCTGGATGTTTTCAGTCTCCTTAAACTTGAGAGAGGAAACATCGGAAAACGCAGGCACGCCCAGTGTGGAACAGTCAGGGTGAGCAGCCTTGACCAGCAAGGCTTTTTGTATTTGTGGGCCCAAGTTTTGTTTTGTTTTCTGCATAAAATACTATTGTAGCCTTTGAGCAATAATGAGGAAATCCCAAGTCACCTCTCTACATGGTCAATACAACAGCCTATGAAAACTTCTTTCCACATAAAATACGACAAGTGGGAACTGCAGCCACACCAGGTAACACTGTAGGAGGCTCTGAAGGAAAACTGTTGGGACCACAAGTCAAAATATCCGCATGCTTAACAAGGTATAACAGCTGGGTGTGGTGGTAGGGGGCTTCTCGTGACTTCCACATCGGTGTGGGCTGCAGAGTGACATCTTGTCTCATATAATCCTGAGAGCAAAATAAAACCAACAGTACTGAAACTTAGGCAGGAAATGGAGGTTGCCTGATAAAATAAATGACTTAATAAGATGCACTGTCTCATATCATAACAACCAGGATATTGCAGCATAAGAAACAAACAAACAAACATTTTGTGCAAGGGTGGGAAAGAAAGAACTGCCTGCTGAGGCCTTTACAGCTGCTGTAAGATGGGATAGAGAAGAGCAGAAGCAGGACACAGATAAAAGGCTGGTTTCTATTTAAGAAGCTTTATTATGTACATTATGATTGATTCAAGGTTTTGTACTATCTGATAGTCTAGATAATGAGAGTTAAGAGGTGAAAACAATAGGAAGGATTTGGGGGGGGGGAATCACATTCATTTCCCCCACTTTATTAAACAGATTCTTTTCTCATATAGTATAATCGGAATACAGTCCCCTCCCCCTTCTCCTTCCAGTTCCTCCTATCCAGGTCCACCCCTTTCTCATTAGAAAAAAAACAGGCTTCTAAGAGCTAACAACCAAATATAATGAAATAAATTATAAGAAGAAAAGACAGAAACCATCATATCGAAGTTGGACGAGCCAAGCTAACAGCCCCAAGAGCAGGCACAAGAATCAGAGAGCTGCTTGTTTTCATACTTGGGACTACCATAAAAATACTAAGCTGGAAGATAGAGGATATGTAGAGGACCTGGTGCTGACATGCATATGTATCCCAGCCTCTGGGATTTCATATAAGCTCTGCTTAGTTGTTTCCGAGGGCCTTGTTCTCTTGCAGCCCTCCATCCCTTCTGTTTTGTTTCCCCTATTTCTTCTGCTGCCTTTTCTGTGGGGTTCTTTAAGATAACTCCTTTAGAAGTGTGTTCAAAGGTCTCTCTCTCCTCTTGTCCCTGTCCCTGTCCCCCCCCCCCCCTTTCTGGCTGGCTGTAGATCTCTGCATTTGTTCCCATCTGCCTCAGGAGAATGCCTCTTTAATTATGGGTGAATAAGGCACAAACCTCTGACTATAGCAGAGTATCATTGGGAATCATTTTACTGTTACTTTCTACTGCACTAGATGTCCATACTGTCCCTCAAATGCCCTTCAGCTTTAGCTGTCTCTCCCCTCATTCCCTCCCTCAATCCCATCTCCTCTCCCCTTCCTGTATAAATTTCCCCTTCTACTCCCACACACTCCATTCTACCTATAAAATCTATTTTCACATTCCAGGGATATCTATTTGACCCTCCCAGTCCCTTCTTCTATGCCTATCCTCTCTGGG
Source organism: Mastomys coucha (assembly GCF_008632895.1). Taxonomy (NCBI): domain Eukaryota; kingdom Metazoa; phylum Chordata; class Mammalia; order Rodentia; family Muridae; genus Mastomys; species Mastomys coucha. Next base: position 27,339,816 of record NW_022196896.1, on the reverse strand, counting down.
TCTAAAGATTGTAGATTGGTTGTCACTTATTTAACAGCTAAAATCCATATATATAAGTGAATACATACCAATTTATAATTTTGGGTCTGGGTTACCTCACTTGGGACTATTTTTTTTTCTAGTTACATTTGTTTGCCTGAAAATTTCATAATATAATTTTTTGATGATTTGGGTTTTTAAAATTTTTTTATGTGCATTGATGTTTTTGCTTGCACATCTGTTTAATGATATCAGTTCCTCTAGAACTGGAGAAACCCACAGTTGTGAGCTGCCATGTGGGTGCTGGGAATTGAAACAGGGTCTTCTAGAAGAGCAGCCAGTACTCTACTTCTGAGTCATCTTGCCAGCCCTGTATAGTGTAATTTTTTAAACAGCTGACAAATACTCCATTGTGTAAATATACCACATTTTTTTTATTTATTCTTTTGTTGAGAGACATCTAGGTTGTTTCCAGTTTGTGCCTATTGTTAATGAAGCTGCTATAAACATGGTGAAGCACGTGTTCTTGTGCTAGGATGGTGTGTCCTTTGGGTGTAGGCGCAAGAGTAGTATAACTGGTCTTGAGGTAGATTGGTTCCCATCTTTCTGGGGGAACGCCATACTTATTTCCACAGTGGCTGTACAAGTTTGCACTCCCACTGGCAATGGAGGAATGTTCTCTATGGCTCACATACTAACCAGCATGGACTGTCACTTGTGTTATTGATCTCAGCCTTCTGACAGGTGTAAGGTAGAATCTAAAGGTGTTTTGATTTACATTCTCTGGTAGCTGATGATGTTGAACATTTCTTTAAGTGTTTCTCAGCCATTTGAGAGTCTTCTGTTGAGAATTCCCTGTTCAAACCTGTACCCCATATTTCAGTTGGAATATTTGTTTTGTTTTCTGATATTTAGTTTCTTGAATCCTTTATACATTCTGAATCTTAGTCATTTATTGGATGTGGAGTTGGTAAAAGTCTTTTCCATTTTCTGATTGATTGCATCCTTTTCCTTAAAGAAGTTTTTCAGTTTAATGGGGTCCCATTTATTAATTGTTGATCTTAGTACCTGAATTAATTATGTTCTGTCCAGAAACAAGTCTCCTGTGCCAATGCATTCGAGGCTATCCCCCCACGAGTCTCCTGTGCCAATGCATTCGAGGCTATCCCCCCACTTTCCTCTTTTACCAGGTTGAGTGCATCTGTTTTGATGTTGAGGTTTTTGATCCACTTGGACTTGATTTTTATGGAGGGAGATAAATATGGATCTATTTGTATTCATCTACAGCAGACATTCACTTTGACAAGCACCATTTGCTGAAGATCCTCTTTTTTCCAATGTGTATTTCTGGCTTCTTTATTTAAAAAATAAATAAAAACAATCAGGTGTCTGTATATGTGTGAACTTAGGTCTGGGACTTCAATTTCATTTAATTGGCCAACATGTCTGTTTTATGCTAATACAATGTGGTTTTTATTACTTTCGCTCTGTAATACAATGTGAAATTAGGGATATTGATGGCTCCAGTAGTTCTTTTATTCTTCAGGACTGTTTTAGCAATCCTGGATTTCTTGTGTTTCCATATGAAGTTGAATCTTTTCCTTTCAAGGTCTGTGAAGAATTGTGTTGAAATTTTAATGGAGGAATTGCATTGACTCTATAGATTGTTTTTAATAGCAATTTTTACTATATTAATGCCACGGACTGGGTTTGCTGCAGGGACCTCTTGTTCCGTGGGATGAGAGTTCTGGTCAGGTGGGCAGAAAATTCAGTGAGTGACAAACAGAGTCGACACAAGGAAGTGCTGAGTCTGAGTGTATTTCTTAAAAATGGCATCAGGCTTTTACAGTCATTACAAAAGAGAAATGAAAAATCTGGCAGCTCAGCAGTTGAGGTACATCTGAGGCCAACTGAAACACACTGGGTCTAAAGCAGCCACCTCTTCTGAACAGGCGCTGCACCCCCTGGACCCAAGTGCTCTGGATCTGGGGGGCTGTGGACTACATGAGGCTCGAAGCTTGAATGCTCTGTCTCAAATCTGAATGTATAAGTCTGCACAAAGTGAAAACCAGGCTTATATAGTATACAGAAAATAGGGCAGATGACAAAAGTCACATAGGCAGGTGAGGGCCACATAAAGGTCAGTAAAATCAGACAGTAAGACAGAAGTAATGTAGGCAAGTGATGGTCACATCAAAATCAGTAAGATCAGGCATCCAGGTGCAAAGCGGAAGAGCAGTGGTGCCCATCCCACTGGGGCTATCTTGGCAGTCCCAAGCTAATTGTCTGGGTCTCTTGGAGGCAAGCACCAGGAAGTCCCAATCTAGCAGTTCCTGCTAATGCCCTTAAGTGAGGGAAGCCCTTCAATTACTCTCTGGTATGTAAAACAATTCTGTCTTCTGTGGGATTGCCCTGAAAATTCTAACTATGTTTACAATTAGCAATAGTGCCTGACTTCTATTCCTAATTCTGAGGACACCCTGTCTGATAAAGCAGCTTCTTTGTGAGAAATTCCAAGCTAACCACAGCTTGGTAGTAAATTAGGATATATTGGAACACTGTGCTGGCCAGGGAACAATGTTTAATCTTAGTTTTAACTATTTACGAATCATTTCTTGGGGCACCTTTATGCCTGAATAAGAAGGCATGTTGAGTATTGGAAAGACTAACCTGGAACATGTCTGACTTAGGAGATGCCAGTGACTGACTGAATACCCAGGAGGCAAGCTCCCTTTGAAGTTGTACACCTCTGGTCCATGATCAGGCCTTCAAGCCTGACACTGCAGACTTTACTGGAGTAGACAAGTGGGCGTGGCATGTTAATCTTTTTTTTTTTCTTTTAGATACTTTCTTTATTTACATGTAAATTTCTCCATTCCCAGTTTCCCCTCCAAAAAACAAAGAAACAAACAAAAACAACAAAAACAAACCCCTGTTGCCTCCCACTTCCCCATGCCTGCCACCCAGCCCTCTCCCACTTTCTGGCCCTGGCATTCCCCTACACTGGGGCACAGAACCTTCACAGGGCCGAGGTCCTCTCCTCCTATTGATGATTGAATTTGCAATCCTCTACTATACACATGCTGCCTGAACAATCAGACCCCTCCATGTGCAGTCTTTGGTTGGGGGTTGAGACCCTGGGAGCTCTGAGGAGCATGTTAATCTTAGTAGTCCATGAGCATGGGAGAACTTTCCATCTTCTGATACCTTCTTTAATATCTTTCTTCAAAGACTTGAAATTTTTATCATACAAGAATTTCACTTTCTTGGTTATAGTTACCCCCAAGATATTTTATATTACCTGAGGCTATTGTGAAAGGCATTGTTTTTCTGATTTCTCTCTCAGTTAGTCTGCCTTTGGTATATAGTAGGGCTACTGATTTTTGTGAGTTTATCTTGTATCCATTCCCTTTGCTGAAAATGTTTATCAGCTCTACAAACTCCAAGGTGGAATTTTTAAAGGGAACTTATGTATAATATCATATTATCTGGAAATAAAGATACATTGAATTCTTTCTTTCCTTTTGTATCCTCTTGGTTTCCTTCAGTTGTCTTACTGTTCTAGCTAGAACTTCAAGTACTGAATTACATGAATATGGAGAGAGTGGACAGCCTTGTCTTGTTTCTGGTTTTTGTGGAATTGTTTTGAGTTTCTCTCCAGTTAAGTTGATGTTGGCTATGGGTTGCTGTAAACTGCTTTTATTATGTTAGGTATGTCTCAGTTATCCCTAATCTCTCCAGGACTTTTATCATGAAGGGGTGTTGGATTTTATCAAAGAATTTTTTTCTGTTTCTAATGAGATGATTACGTGCTTTGTTTTGTTTGTCAGTTTGTTTATATGATACATTACAATTTCTGAATTTCATATATTAAACCATTACTGAATCTCTGTCAGGAAGCCTACTTGACTATGGTAAATGATCTTCTTGATGTGTTCTTGGATTCAATTTCTAAGTATTTTTGCATCTATGTTCATAAGGGATTTTTGTTTTCTGTCAGGTATGGCCTGTGAGTTGTTATTGAGTGCCTGCTTGAGGTGGGGGTTAGAGTAGAGGAGCAAGTAGGTTAAAGGAGGTTAGGAGGAGATGATCTGCGAGAACCACAAGAGATGTGGATCAACAAGGGGAATTAAGTATTATCATTATTATATTGTAGATACTATATACAACCACAAACATAAAAATATACAAATCATAAAGAAGGACAAAGAATTCCACTGTAAAAGAATCAAGACTCAATTCTAAAAGGTATCTAAGAATCTAAGAAGCACAGAGGAAAATAAAAAAGGGAAAGCTGAGAAGTGATAACCAGAGAAATTAAATAGAAAACAATCAGTAAAATGGCAAGGAAGCACAAATTTGCCAATAATTATGTTAAATGTCAGTAGTCTAATGCACTCATTAAAAGATGGAATTTTTCAATGAATTTTTCAAATACCCTAATAGTTTGGTTATAAGAAATTCTCTTGAGATTAAGTCATACTGGTAAATTTAAAGAGAAAAGATGAAAAATATGCCATTTAAAAAAAATGGCTAGCTTAAGATAAATTAGATGTAGAGAAAAGGATATTACTGTAAACAAAAGAGAGGTTCATGATTACAGAAGGATTGATCTATTGGGCTATTAGTAATTTCAGTAGCCTAAGTATGTACAAACTGAGTAAGCATCTCTGGATACACTTAGTGACATAGATACATCTATAGTTATACTTGGAGATGTCAACATCTCTTCCTAGGAAATGGCTACAGGTACTTTTGGGAACTCTGAACCTCACCATTAACCAAGGTTTCATTAACAAACACAACAGACAACATTCTTCCCAACAACAGCATGATACACATTTTAGAAATGTATTTTATTTTTAATTAAAATATAATTTATATCCCTTCTCTCACATCTCTCCAACTGTAACTGTGTTTCCAATTTCCCCTAAAATTTATTAACTTTTTTCTTTAGTTATTTTTGTTACATATACACACACACGTGTGTGTGTGTGTATGTATACCTATATATGAATAAATATATAAATACAACTTGCTGAGTCTGTTTAGTATAGCTTGTATGTATGTTCTTAAGAATGACCACTTGGTATTAGAAAACCAATTTCCAAATGTTTATGGGACACTTACCAAGAAAGAGTATATGTAAGGGAATAAAGTAAGCCCTAACAAACTGAAAACTTACATTGTGCAAGTGTGCTCTTTTGCCACGGTAAAACTGAACTACAAATAAATCGAAAGATAATAAAGAAAAAATTGAAAAACATAGAAATTAAGCAACATACTGGTAAGCAGTCCACAGATCAAAGGGGCAAACTCAAAGAAAATTTGAAAAGTTACATACATATAACTAATGAAAATGAAAATAGACTACATCCACAAATGCAAATGCTGGTAAAAATGCTCGAGAGAGAGAGAGAGAGAAAGAGAGAAAGAGAGAGAGAGAGAGAGAGAGAGAGAGAGAGAGAGAGAGAGAGAGAGAGAGAGAGAGAGAGAGAGAGAGGGCTAGTGATGTGACAGTTAATGCAAGCGCTTGCTGCCAAGCCAGAGGACCTGAGTTCAAATCCCCAGAACTCAAGCAAACCAAAGCCACATGTAGTCCCACATATACACCTAATATGTAATCCCAGCACTGAGGAGACGGTGACAGGAGGATTGCTTGGGCTTATTGTCACTAAACTAGCTCTAGGTTTAGTGAAAGTCTTTCTCAAAGGAATACAGTAGAGTGTGACACCTGACTTCCTCCTCTGATCTCCCTGTATGCAAGAGAGCATGCATACACATGTCCTAATATCACATATGTGCACATGCACACACTCGAACACATACACTGCTGAGAGTCAACCAGTATTATATACTAATGGAAAAATGAGGAAAGTTGCAAAGACAAAATTCTAAGTTCCCTCAAGAAACTAAACGGGATTTCATCTAAAGTCCCTCCCTTTGATTCCTGAGACTCTCTCACCTCCCAGGTCTCTGGTGCATTCTGGAGGATCCTCCCAATCTTCCATTTCCTGAGGTTGCCTGTTTCCATTCTTTCTGTTGGCCCTCAGGGCTTCAGTCCTTTTCCCTCATCCAATACCAGATCAGGTTCCCCTCCCCCCAACTCTCCCATCCACTTTTCCTCCCAGGTTCCTCCCTCCCTCCCCACTTGTGATTGCTTTCTCCTGTCTCCCAAGTGGGACTGAGGTGTCCTCACTTGCGCACTTCAGCTTGTTGACCTTGCCTAACAGTAGGGAGAGGGAACTTATAGAGCCCACCTCCAACAGGAAGACAGGACATCAAGTGTGTGCCATCCCACAGTCACATCTCTGACCCATAATTGTTCCTGTCTGAAAGAATTATAGGAATGGAAATGGAGAGGAGCCTGAGGAAAAGAATGTCCAGCGACAGGTCCAAAGTGGGATCCAGCTCAAGGGGAGGTCCCAAGGCCTGACTCTATTACTGAGGCTATGGAGCCCTCACAAAAAAGGACCTATCATAACTGCCCTCCAAAAGACCCAACAAGCAGCTGAAAGAGTCAGAAGCAGATATTTGTAACCAATCAACAGACAGAAGCAGCTGACCCCTGTGGTTGAATTAGGGAAGGCTGAAAGAAGCTGAGGAGAAGGGTGACCCTGTAGGAGGATGAGCAGTCTCAATTAATCTGGACCCCTGAGATCTCTCAAACACTGGACCACCAAACAGACAGTGTACACCAGCTGATATGAGGCCCCCAACACATATTCAGTAGAGGACTTCTGGGTCTGTGTTCATTCAGAGTCAATGCACCTAACCCTCAAGAGACTGGAGGCCCCAGGGAGTTTAGAGGTCAAGTGAGGTGGGGGATGGGGGCTTCCACGTGGATACAGGGGTTAGGGAGGAGGTGTGGGATGTGGAGCTGTCAGAGGGTGGATGGGGGAGTAGGGAATGGAATATGGAGTATAAAAAATAAATTAATTTATAAAAGAAAGAAGGAAAGGAAGGAAGGAAGAAGAAAGAAAGAAAGAAAAAACTAGGAAGAAAAAAAGAAATTAAAGGGGAGAATGGAGTGAAAATAAACCCAAGAAAGCAGAAGATATATAATGATGGAGAAAACCTCTTGAAATGAAAAGAAGTATAGAAAAACCAACACAAAAAGGTAGCTTTACAGGTTAATCAAATCGGAGCTGGAGAGATGGCTGAGCAGTTAAGAGCACTAGCTGTTCTCCCAGGTGACTGAGATTTGATTTCCAATGTCTACATGGTGGTTCACAACCATTAATAATTCCAGTCCCAGGGGATCTAGTATCCCTTTCTGACCCCAAGGACAAACAAAAGACATGCAATGATGCACAGACATACATAAAGGCAAAACACTCAAACACATAAAGTAAATAAATACCACTATAGAGTGTAAGCTAAGATGTCAGTGAGAGAACACTGCTCATCGATGAGAGGGCCTAAAATAAATTATATTAGGCTGAGGATACAGCTCAGGGCCAGAGACTCCAGTCTCTACTTTGAGGATCTAGCTCCAAAAAGAAGGAAGGGCAGAGTCAGTGACACATACTGGTGAAGGCACAATAGAACCAGGGTACAAGAGACAGAAAAGGCTCTCTCAGCTTGACCATTTCTTAAATGTAACAAACACCCAACTATTACAAGGCACAAAGTTTTACTCTTGGACATACAGCTCGGATAAATTATAACCTATACTCACATTAACCCTGTGTACAATCAGTCAGTTTTGATTGTAACAATACCAAATTAAATCATTTCAGTCCCTGGCTATAGGTTTAGTGATACAACCCCTTGCACTAGCATGTAACTTGACTCAGCAATAAAAGGAGCAAGGTTATTACACGGGTACCAGCTTGGATGGAATTTAGGTAACTATGCCGAGTGCAAGAAAAAGCCAGTCTGGAAAGGTTTAACAACATTATTTATACATGTCAAGGATGATACCACTTTAGGAATGGAGAACAGAGTAGTAACTACCAGGCTTTATGGGTAGTAACTACCAGACCTTATGGGACCTAGTGTAGAATCTGGCAAGTGAATTCAAGATGGAGTACAACCATCTTATCCCAGGTGATGCTAAGCTTTGATGCTGCCTTTGACTTCCTTGACTAGAGTTCTTGCAACAACTCCCCACTAGTTGGGGTGGACAATGAATTCAAATGCTGACAAATCAGCATATATACAGAAAATATTCTTCCAGAAAGACTCAACCTGAACATATGTTAGCCTCTCGAACCCACTCTAGTTCAAGATGAACAAGTTCAGGAACATCAAGGGAAAACAATAAGTCAATCCAAAAGTAAGAACATACTATGGGCAGAACGTCATCTAAAACATCCTTAGAAAATAATGTTGATGTATTTTCCATACCTCACCAGTTTCACTCAACCAATAAAGTTTTTAAAATTGTAACCAAGCTCTTAGGATTTATACATTTATATTTAAACATCGATACATGAATATTGACTGACTGTTGAAAACATCTTTTCCTTAGGTCTCACCGTTGAATCATAGTCCCCCTTGTCTTTCCTAAAGGCTGAAAGTGGCTGACTAAAATGCAAAGCAGCTGCTGATGTTTTGGAGATAGTGATGAACATTGTTCTTTGTTAGTTTTGGGCACAGCATGCTAAACTATAACTTGTATTGTTCCAATATGTAACACAGAGGGCCAGGTCATGGACAATGAGATTACAATGGGCTGTTGCACTGTTAGTATTTCTCCTTTGGAATGTGAAGGTCTGAATGAGGGTTTTGATTTTGAATGTTTCAGTGTTTCTAAGAAGCCTTGCTTACATTTTATGGTGTAGTCATTGGAAATGAAAAAATGGCATTGTATATATTATTTATATAAATATATATTACACATACTCTCCTTACTTTATTTCAGTTACCATCCCCATAGAACTTGACAAGAACTGCTATGACTGAAAGGTTTTTTTGAGTCCTAATTAAAACTTTATTTATGACAGTATTCACGATTAGCCTGAAATGCATCCTGTAGGTAATCTCTCCCGTGTTTCTGGAGTGCTTTCTTAGACTTTTGGATGTGCAGCAGCTTACGTGTCTGAAATGACTTGAAGGCATCACCTTTAAGCAGGCTTACAGTTGGGCCCCATACATCCCAAGTCCTCTGTAATTCCTCTTGGACATTTTTGCCATAATTGTAAAAGGGTAGTTGAATTAAATAGTGTCACCATTCTTTTCTGTGGCACAGGTTAAACTTAAGTGGAGTTTACTGGCGGCATCAAATGTTTCAGCTTTAAAAATAAAAGTAGGTTACCAGTTACATGTTTAGTTTTAGAAAATTTGTGCAATATGTTCATAACGATGGCTGTGGTTGCCACAAAGTGCCTCGTTTACCTTTAAATACTGCTAATGTGTCATGCAGATGGAAGGGGTGGATCTGTGCACGAAACCAGGGGCTTTTACTCTAGTACTCGGCAGAGTTGCCCTCTACCTGCCAGTTCAAAAGTTCGATCTGTTTTCATATAGAATATATATATTAAAAATTCCCATCTGTAAAACAGCCTTCCCCTGATTCAGCCTCTTCAGACACTCTTGTGCTGTACAGCAGTGGCTCTATGTGTAAATGCTGTGCACTGAGGATGCACAAATATGACCTGTGCAGGCTAATGCCTCATACCAATCAGATGTCCATTTGTTCCTGTGTTTGTAACAACCTTTTATCTCTTAGTGTTATAAACTCCACTTAAAACTGATTAAGGTCTCATTCTTGTCAAAAAAAAAAAAAAAAGAACGTACTATGGGGAATATATTGAAAAGGTTGTGCTATGCAGGGCTTCTGTCCAACATCCTTTTAGCTGCATCCACCAGCTATGTATATGCACATGCAGGATACAGCAAGCAGCTCTACAAAATGTTGACAATTTTTTGAATAAAATGCTAACTGTGTTGTTGTACTGTCCTTTCAACTTTTCTGTTTGCCTGCACATTTTCTTAATAAAAAAGTTGGCAAGAATAAACCCTGCTGCCCGCCTAGGGATTATATGATCTTTTCTGTCCCTTCCCATAGTGATATTCAGACACTGAAGTTCAAATCGTGGCTCTGATATTTATTAGCTGTGTCCTCTGGGTCTTAACTTTTCTCATGTATAAAGATGAAAGCTTTAGAAGAGCGCTAAAATTCTGTATATCTTAAGGTCACCAGAGAAATTGATTTGAAATCCCTGGGTAACCCATTCACATTATGAATGGCCCTTTGTGACAGAAAATTCTTGCTTCCAATCTGTATCTCTCAAACAGTAATTTAGTAACTTCCTTCTTCTCACTCCGAAAAGGAAAGGAGGAAGATGGGTAAGTCTTCCAATGGTTGGGAACCGGTCTTCCCGCCCTGCTGCTTGCCTCTCTCCTAAGTCAGTTGTTCACAGCCGATTACGTCAATGTGGCATAGATGGGCATCAAGGTGGCATTTCTGGTAAATAGAGTGTGAATTCCTGAGTGTAGAAGCCTCCTTAGGAAAATGAAAAATTTCTCAAGACTTAAAATGTGATAAAACTCAGTACCACAAAAGAAGAATGTCCTAAATGGGTGGGAAGAAAGAGAAAAATGGTCTCGATTCCGGTCATTGTTCAGTCTCCCCTTTCAGTTGATATTTCTTCCCCACATTGTTGTCTGGATCTCAGGACCACTAGTCACTAGATGCAGAAGCCATGATCCCTGTTCCAATTGAGCAATGAATTGTTCCTTACAGTTTCACTGAGCTTATCTGAAACTGGACTTCATCATATTATCTAAGATAAGAGTTTTCTGACATTTGGGATCTTTTTCTGGATTTATTGTACGTCGTAGGTTATTATTCATTACTGGCTTCAGCCAAACAAATGCTGGGAGCATTTACAGTATTGTGAAAATCATCAATGCCCTTTCTCTCTGTGTGCACAGTAGTAGATATACTCTAAGTGGGGAGGGAAGGGGAGAGGAAAGAAGGGGAAAGAAGGGGAAGGGAGGGAAGAGGAGACAAGGGGAGTCCAGCTCCTTTTAAGAGTCACTGTTATCATAAATTTTTAACTGCTTCATTCTATTTAAATTACGAATCTATTCTGTAAAAGCCAATCATGGTCATGATCCCCAACCCCCATAATTCCCCAGTCCTTGAGATTTCTATAGTCAGCGATTAGAGTATTTATATGTTGTCTCAGGATGCAGAGAATTATACAGGGGTTAGAGCAATCAATGACTCCTGAATGCAGAAGAGAGACAGAAAGATCTAGTATTCCCTCTTGGGAATGGACTGTGTGAACAGTTAGGAAATGTATCCCAGTAGTTAGATAGACAATGACTTGTCAATCTTAGCATTCAAGTATTAAAGCAGAAAAGAAAATTTAAGATAGACTTTTCCTGAGGCAGACATTAACATTTTCCCTCTGTGGACACTAAACTACTTATCTTCTAACGTAAGTCCAAAGTTTTAAGTGTTTTCTGGTTGTTATCAATCTCTGATTTTGTTACATGAAGGCACCCAATTTCTTCTTTGGAAAAGTCCCAAGTTGAAAGATGCACTTTCTCTTTTTGTGAGAATTTAAGATGTAGATATATTTATATGCATTGGCAATGTATTCCTCTAGTTCTGTTTTGATATTCAGAGTGTGGAATATTTGGGACCTGCTTTGAAGATAAGACAAACGTTGCTGGGGCTTCACAATGTCTCCTCCAGGGTAAATGGCAATAACAAATAATAACTACTGGCTCTAATTGCTTAGAGAGCTTCAAACAGATAATCTATGAAGAAAGGAACCAATGTTGTCTTTAACCACTCCTATAACATAATTTTCCAGAGAGGCATCAAATTTTCCAGGGGAAAACCTGTGGGACCAAATAACCCTGGGTCAGGAGTCACTGACCACTCCTTTAGTTTTAGTGTTTACTTTCTGTTGATGAATTGTATTCCTATGTCCATTATTTTATGTTGGAATTTTGATATTAAACATTCTCTGACTCCTCTATCTCTGTCTCTGGTCTGTCTCTGTGTGTGTGTGTGTGTGTGTGCTTGGTTAACCCCTGAAACCAAACAGCATGTGTTTTCATAGGCCATAGGAAAAAAAGTCTCTGACAAACTCCACCATCGCTTCAGGAATGGAAGCTATTTTTTTTAAGTGGAAAGACAGTAAATGGGTAGAGCCCAGAATACTGTAACTATGAGAGTTAATTGGCACACACAAACTTAAATAATCTGCCTATTTACATTTCGACAGATATATGGAGATCTTAGCTTTATCATACAAAGGAGCCCTAGATACCCATTACACACAGTTAAGCCAAACAGATTATAAAAAATAAAAGTGACAATTTGATTTCTTAAATTTATACTATTTATTCTTCAATTACTTTTTTGTGTGTGAGAGGGCTACATATGTGGAGAAGGTCAGTAGATATCTTGACAGATTGGGTGCTTTCTACTTATCGTTGACCATATGGGTTCTCTGCATTGTCTCATTAACCAGTAGCTTGGGAGTTCTGCGGCCCTGCTTTCTGCCCCTCAGCTAGAACTGTCTCTTTATTCTTTATTTTCTAACTGTGGAAGTCAGAAAGAGAGAAAGAGACAGAGACAGAGAGATACAGAGACAGAGACACAGAGAGAGACAGACAAGAGAGAGAGAATATTTAATATCAAAATTCCAACATAAAATAATGGACATAGGACAATACAATTCATCTATCAATAAAAAGTAAACAATAAAACTAAAGGAGTGGTCAGTGACCCCTGCCCCAGGGTCATTTGGTCCCATAGGTAACTTTTTCCAATGGAAAATTTAATGCTTTTCTGGGAAATTATGTTATAGGAGTGGTTAAAGACAACGTTGGCTTCTTTCTTTTAATTACATCATAGATTATCATTTCGAAGTTCTCTAATCTCAGGGTTGTTTTGATCTGCATTTCCCTAATGACTAAGGATATTGAACATTTCTTTAGGTGCTTCTTAGCCATTTGGTATTCCTCAGTTGAGAATTCTTTGTTTAGTTCTGTACCCCATTTTTAATAGGGTTATTTGGTTCTCTGGAATCTAACTTCTTGAGTTCTTTTTATATACTGGATATTAGCCATTTATCAGATGTAAGATTGGTAAAGATCTTTTCCCAACCTGTTGGCTGCCATTTTGACAGTGTCCTTTGACTTACAGAAGGTCTGCAATTTTATGAGGTCCCATTTGTCAATTCTTTATCTTAAAGCATAAGCTATTGGTGTTCTCTTCAGGAAATTTCTCCCTGTGCCCATGTGCTTGAGGCTCTTCCTCACTTTCTTTTCTATTAGTTTCAGTGTATCTGGTTTTATGTGGAAGTCCTTGATCCATTTGGACTTGAGCTTTGTACAAGGAGACAAGAACAGATCGATTTGCCTTCTTCTACATGCTATTCAGACCTTCAAGGAAGATCTAATACCAATACTCTTCAAAATATTCCACAAAATAGAAACAGAAGGAACACTGCCCAATTTGTTCTATGAAGCCACAATTACTCTGATACCTAAGACCCAACAGAGAGACCAATTTCCCTTATGAATATCGATGCAAAAATACTCACTAAAATTCTCACAAACCAAATCCAAGAACACATCAAAATGATCATCCACCATGATCAAGTAGGTTTCATCTCAGGGATGGAGGAATGGTTCATTATATGGAAATCCATCAATGTAATTCACTATATGAATAAACTCAAAGAAAAAAAACCCACATGATCATTTCATTAGATGCTGAGAAAGCATTTGACAAAATCCAACACCCCTTCAAGATAAAAGTCTTGTAAAGTCAGGAATTCAAGGCCCATACCTAAACATAGTAAAAGCAATATACAGCAAACCAGTAGCCAACATCAAACTAAATGGAGAGAAACTTGAAGCAATCCCACTAAAATCAGGGACTAGACAAGGCTGCCCACTCTCTCCCTACCTATTCAATATTGTACTTGAAGTCCTAGCCAGAGCAATTAGACAACAAAAGGAGGTCACAGGGATACAAATTGAAAAGGGAGAAGTCAAAATATCAGTATTTGCAGATGATATGATAGTATGCTTAAGTGACCCAAAAATTCCACCAGAGAGCTCCTAATCCTGATAAACAACTTCAGCAAAGTGTCTGGATATAAAATTAACTCAAGCAGATCAGTGGCCTTCCTCTACACAAAGGAGAAGCTATTTCCTGATTGCTGATTGCAAGCAACTGCAAAATGTTAACAAGAGGGTCTCAGGGTGTGGGAGCATTCAAAGCACAGTGGTACCATCTGATGATTATTTTCCTCACATGCCTTCTCGCTTATTAGCAAGTCTCTAGACTTGAAAGTGACTTTATGGTTCTGAGCTAGATCAACTCCGGAAAAAGAATATGCCATTTTAAGGAGTGACTGGTACATTACCATAAACACAGTACTAGGTCTGTAAATGCACATTGAATTCCACCAGCGCCTACATGAGCGGTGATGTTTGTGACCCTAATCTGGTGAATATGATACTAGCTGGATATCTAATGCTCAGTAAAGTTTGTGCAATATCAGGGAAGAAGTATTAAACCTAATGGTGGTGGTGCTAGTGGTGCTAGTGGTGATGGTGGTGGTGGTGGTGGTGGTGGTGGTGGTGGTGATGTGTGTGTATGATAGAGATAGAGACAGAGAGACAGAGAGACAGAGAGACGGAGAGACACACAGGAAGACACACAGGGAGACAGAACTCTCCACTGTGAGATCACTCACAGTGACTGTACAGGGAGACTGAGGAGCTTGGAAAGTGGCCCTGTGCTTTTGTATAATAAATGTAGGAAAGCCTTCATTTGAGAAGCTCTAGTTGGAGGCAGCGTGGCCAGAGCAGGAGAACTAAAAACAGTGTTGTTTAACTATATTAAGTGCTCGTTTGCATTCTTGACATCCTTCCTAATTCTTACTTGTATGTTACTTCTCAGCCAAGGGAGTTACAGAAATAGACAAGTATGAAATCAATCTTTCTTCCTACTTCAGTAATGGATAGAATGCTCACTTCCATGGAAGCCATTTCTTTATTTTTTTTTTAATCTCTCTGCTTAATAAAGATTGCTGAGAGAGGTTATTCCGTCCTCAGTTTCATTTCAGGTGTCATGAAGGAGTCATTGGGAGACTAGCTCTTTCTCGTCAAACAAAATACTGTGACATACCAGCCTTTTTGTTTATAAAAGCGTACAAAGTGTTCGCTGTTAACTGTTCTATAGTGCTGGTTCCTCAGTGACCTTGTTCATCCCCACACAAACCTTGTGTGAATGCAAGTACTGTCATTTTAATTAAAATGAAACACAAGCCAAGTATGGTGGCACATGCATGTAGCCTGAGCTATTGAGAGACTGAGGTGAGAGGATGTCCTGAATGAAAGGTTTGGGAACAGCCAAGTGACGTAAGAAAAAAAAAAAAAAGACTTGTTAAACAACAACAACAACAACAAAAGCAATACACACAGAAGAGCCTGCTTCCTTTCTTCTGCTTGTAGCTGTGGTGGTCAGTAGCACGTCACTCTCTGCTCATCTGACCCAGGGTAGGAAAAACACAAGAAGACATACGTCAGGCATCAGTGACAAGCAAGGACGGCAAAGACCTAGGAGCATGCAGCTGCTGTGAGTACCACATGGGCTTGCTCTGCTTGCAGAGTCTTGAAATATGTGTGCATTGCTGCCTGACTGCCTTCCTTCCTCCCATCACTAGTAATTATTTATTGAGCTTCCGCTATGTGAGAGAACTGGTGATGGCTTAGGATTTAGAGGGAAATACATAAGGCTTCCAACTCTGCTAGAGCTCATAGAGCAGCCGACCGAGGCTTATGGTACAAGAAGGACAATAAATAATTTCCCTTGAAGACAATGCCGACTTACAGTGGCTTTCATCTCCTGTGACAGGAATGGCTCCTGATCACATTAATACTAGAGTAACCTAGTGTGCTGCAACCATTCTGACTCACTTCCTGCCTTCTGGGGCTCCCCTCATCCTCAGTAGTACCAATGTGCATCCCTCTGCATAGAGAGTCCTGTGACTGTCTTGGTGTTTATTTGTTTTTATTTTTTTTTAATAATCATTCCATTCATTTACACCCAAAATGAAATCCCACTTCCGGGTTACCCCTCCACAACCCTCTCCCCATCCCACATCTGCCCTCTCCTTCCTCCCTTTTGCCTCTATGAGGGTACTCCTCCCACCCTCTCCTGCCCCACTGCTCCAGCATCTTCCTACTCTGGGGCATCAAACCTCCACAGGACCAAGGGCCTCCCCTCCCACTGATGTCAGACAAGGCCATCCTCTGCTACATATGTATCTGGAGCCATGGATCCCTTCCTGCACACGCTTTAGTTGGTGGTCTAGTCCCTGAGAGCACTGGGTGGTCTAGCCAGCTGATGTTGTTCTTCCTATGGGGTTGCAATCCCACTCTGCTCTTCCAGTCCTTCTACCAGCTCCTCCCTGGGGACCCTGAGCTCAGTCTGATGGTTGGCTCCATGCATCCACATCTGCATTGGTTGGTTGCTGGACGAACCTTCCAAGGAACAGCCACACCAGGTTCCTGCCAGCAAGCGCCTCTTGGCAACAGCAACAGAGTCAGGTTTGGTGTCTGCAGACAGGATGGGTTCCCCAGGTGGTGCGGTCCCCAGACGGCTCTTCCTTCAGTCTCTGTGCCACTTTTTTGTCCCTGTTCTTCCTTAGGAAAGGAAGATGTCTTGGTGTTTCTTACATCTCCCATTTCCTTTGGTTTTTGTGCATCAGTCACCTCCCTCTAACTATGCTTGTCTCTAGACTCTGTTCCTATCCAAGTCCCAGCTGACCATCTGGGGCTCTATGTGCCCAGCTGCCAGAATTGCCCTTCTTCTTATGTGCTCACGTATAAACAGTCCCAGAAGACAGAATGCAGGTGGATCCCAACACATTTCTGGCTCATGTTTAACATGCCTCATTCCACAGGGCCATGTTGTTCCAAACATAGGACAATATTTTCACTGTATGCTCATTCATAAGCTCTTTCTGACCTTGGCTTTCCAAGTCCAGTGTCTAGTCCTTCTCATTCTTCCTGGACCAATTAAAGAATTTCCAAAAACTCCTCAGTCTAAAGTGAACTCTTCCTATTACCTCAAGCATATTGACACTTCAAGCATCAGACACTTCCTGTCTAATCCCATATTTCCTCATGCAAAATGAAAAGCTGTCATGACCATCAACATCTTCCGAGCAGGATCTGGAGCCAGTCATTCTATGTTGGTTTCAAGTGCTTTGTCTCACGTTATTGATGCTAGGGCCTTGGGTGGCATGATCTTTCCTCAGACGTGCAGCTAAGCTAGACAGAAGCTTACCACACTCAAGAGGAGCAACCATGACTCGAATCTGAATCTACCAAACTTCATACATACTTTAATGACCTTGTTATCCTTCATGTTCAAAGGCTTTCTGATGCCTTATACAGATTCAGTTTTTCCAGTTTTATCTCATATTGCTTTGGTTGGGCCTGTTTTTAGCATTACAGGTAACTTTTGCTTGTATACTATGGTTTATATAAAACAGCCTTGTGCTTTATGGGTTTAGTGTTTGTTCTTTTGGTGTGTGTGTGTGTGTGTGTGTGTGTGTGTGTGTGTGTGTGCATCTGGATGCTTGCTTGTTCTTCCTTTTTTAAAAGTCTCTGGTTAGTTTGATTTGTTTTTGTTGTTTCCCTGTTTATTTCTTACAGAGAGAGAAGGAAAGGGAATGGAGTTGGATTGGTAGGAAGGTGGGGAGGATCTGGGAGCAGTTAAGTGAAGGAAAATTATAATGAGAATGTATGGTATGGAAAACAGTTTATATGAAGTAAAAGACATTGACTGACTATGCATTGAACTATTGAATAAGAAGGCTGATGCACTCATTATGCATTGGATAAACTACTAAAGTAAGTGGGTAAATGCACTTAATGTTCATGACCTTTTCTGAAATTCTAGGAAGAGTTAGAAGACGAGGGTCAAATGTGACACAATACTGTGTCTTTATTTATTCAACCTGGTCTTCATTTAAACCAAAGGAGAATTAACCATAAGAAGTTACTGTGCATGCCATGCATGTGCATCCCCACACAATTTGTACTGTTGTTCTGCAAACAAATGCAAAGGAAACAGCAGGTTAGAATCGAGTGCTTCCTTTCAAGTGCTTGTGAATGGCAGGTATGAATGCTGTGCTTTCTGCTGTCTATATAAAAGACAGAAAGCCTGCTGGGGTGGTCTACAGAAACTTCTTAACCCTTGCTTTGCATCAGTGAAGGAGCAATTTCTTACCATTTTTTTTTTTGATGGCAGAGTTTTATCATGATATTGTTTAGTATCATTTTATGCCTTTTCATATAAAACTTTAAATTTTAAATTTGTCTTCATTTGGGTTGTTGCTGTGAAGAGACACCATGACCAGGGCAATTCTTATAAAGAATTTTTTTATAAAGAATTTTAATTGGGGCAGGCTTACAGTTTTATAGGTTTAGTCCATTGTCATCATGGTGGGAAGCATGGCATTGTGCAGGCCGACACAGTACTAGAGAAAGAGCTGAGTTCTACATCTTGATCTGAAGGCATCCAGGAGGAGACTCTCTTCCATACTGGGTGGAACCTGAGCATAGGAGGCCTCAAAGCCTACCTACAGAGTGACACACTTCCTAATAGTGCCACTCGCTATGGCCAAGCACTCAAACACACGAATCTATGAAGGCATTCCTTCTGAAACCACTACAGTATTGAGAATTTCATACTTGAATACTGTGGTTATATAATTACCATATTTCCCTCTTAATTCCTTCTTGGTCCTCTTCCTCTCTTCCAAACATATGACCTTTTAAATAATTATTCTGATAGGATACAAGGAATTATTTCAATCTTCTTGTATCTGTTGAGGCCTGATTTGTGACCAATTATATGGTCAATTTTGGAGAAGGTACCATGAGGTGCTGAGAAGAAGGTATATCCTTTTGTTTTAAGGTAAAAAGTTCTATAGATATCTGTTAAATCCATTTGTTTCATAACTTCTGTTAGTCTCACTGTGTCCTTGTTTAGTTTCAGTTTCCATGATCTGTCTGTCCATTGCAGAGAGTGGGGTATTGAAATCTCCCACTACTATTGTGTGCTGTGTAATGTGTGCT
>NW_022196896.1:27310041-27319829 GCF_008632895.1 Mastomys coucha | reverse complement strand
CCAATCACAAAAGAACAAACACGGTATGCACTCTCTGATAAGTGGTTATTAGCCCAGAAGTTCGGAATTCAGGAAGAACAACCCACAAACCACAAGGAACTCAAGAAGAAGGAAGACTAAATGGTGGACAGTGCATTCCTTCTTAAAAGGGGGAACCAAATACCCATGGAAGGAGTTGCAGAGATTAACTATGGAGCAGAGACTGAAGGAAGGGCAAGCCAGCCTAAATATAGCTATCTCCTGAGAGGCTCTGACAGTACCTGACTAATACCGATGTAGAGGCTCACAGACATCTATTGATCTGAGTACAGGGTCCCCAGTGAAGGAGTTAGAGAAAGGACCAATGGAGCTGAGGGGTTTTCAGCCCCTAGGACGAACAACTATGAACTGAGTAGTACCCTCAGAGCTCCCAGGGTCTCAACCACCAACCAAGGACTGCACATGGAGGGGTCTGATTGTTCTGGCAGCATGTGTATAGTAGAGGATTGCAATTTGATCGTCAATAGGAGGAGAAGAGCTTGGCCCTGTGAAAGTTCTGTGCCCCAGTACTTCCCAGTAGGGGAATGCCAGGGCCAATAAGTGGGAGAGGGTGAGGTGGCAGACATGGGGGGGGGAGGCAACAGGGGTTTGTTTTTGTTGTTTTTGTTTGTTTCTTTGTTTTTTGGAGGGGAAACTAGGAATGGAGAAATTTACATGTAAATAAAGAAAATATCTAATAAAAAAATTATTCTGTTGCACATGCACACTTTGTTCTTCTCCTGCTGAGCTATTTTCGTGTTGCTCTTGTGTATGCATGTCTAGAGATGACTACTATGGATTGGATAATCCATCATGGGGTTTGGGTCTGGAGAAGACTCAGATTCCTGTCAAAAGCCATTGACTGCCTGTAGCTCTTCATTTAGGGTTGGCTTCTGAAATCTTCCCCATCTACACTAGCATGGTAACTGATGGTGTCATTATTCTGGTCTTGTTTAGGGAATCACAGTGTTGAAATTTTGTAATTGCACTATCCCTGTCATGCCATTCTTCACTTTTTGTTTTTTGAGAATTCATGTACAGGCTTTTACAATGAGGTCTTATAAATATGGACCTATTTACATTTTTCAGTGACTGCCCAAATTAAGACCCATCCCATCAACAAGCACCAATCCCTGACACTATTAATGTACTCTGTTGTGCTTGCAGACAGGAGCCTAGCATAACTGCCCCCTGGAGGCTCTACCCAGCAGCATATGGAAACAGATGTAGACACTCACAGCACCTCAAATTCTTTCTTTCACTTCTTGTACTTTGTATTGCTTGCTTCTGTAGTTCTTGCTCATTTACTCAAATTTTTCATTTTCAGAATTCCCTCAGTTTGTGTTTTCTTTATTGCTTCTACTTCCATTTTCATATCTAGAATGGTTTTATTAATTTCCTTGAACTGTTTATTTTCTTGGTTTCCTTAATATTTTGAGGGATTTATTAATTTCTTCCAATTTTTTGATTGTCTTTCCCTCTATTTCTTTAATGGATTTATTAATTTTCTCTTTATAGAGCTTTAATGTCTTCATATGGTTGGCTTTAATATTGTTTTCTTATGATTTAGTTGTATGTTCAGGCTGTAGTAATATGGCCATCCTCTGGTTGTGACCTATTGCCCTGAGTGATGTTTATTATGTTCTTACACTGATGTTTAGCCATCTAGATTTGGATTGATTATAGGTCTAGGTGCTGATTTCTATGGTTGTCTTTGTTGGATGAATGTTTTCTTCCTTGGTTTCTGTTCCCTCCCTCCCTTGTCTTCTGGCTGGAGTGACCTGTGATTGAGTAGAGGGTATCTGCCCAAGTTGGATATTGGACTTCTAATGGCCTGTGATGTCCAGCAGGGGTTTGCTGCCAAAGTTGGGGACTGGAGTTGGGCAATGTACTTGGGCAGAGGTTCTCTAAGTTTCAGAATATTGGCCAGGCTTCTGGTGTGGAGGCATTTTTTGCCTGGATTTCAGGGAATTGGCCTGGTCCCTGGGGTTGGGGATGCTAGCCTGGTCTCTGGTAGAGTAGGAGGCTTCCATCAAGTGTGGGCCAGAATATAGTGATGAAGAGCAGAGGGGCAGCTGGAGTTATGCTGGGTGTTCATGGGTGGGATGGGGGTGGTTTTACCTGGGGTTCATAGCTCTGGCCTGTCCTCTAGTGAGGTAGAAGTGATCTTTAAAATTCTTAAGGAAAACACTCATAGATATTTAATCACACTAGTAAATATTAGAATTGACCTGAGAGCTTTAACTATAAATGTTAATGACATCTTACTACAGTGGAAAAATTACTACAGGAAGATGGACTGTGGATATGGAAATGGCTGAGAATTGTACCATTCTTCCTAAGAACAAGTATTATTTATACTCTCATCATGCCCCTACATGGCCATCTGCTCACATATGACCTCTTTTTCTTATATAGTACAAGCCTTGGGTTTCAAGTCTTAGAATGAAGTCAAGACAAATGAGTCAGTTCTTAAAAGTTAAATACTTTTTAATTGGTAAACTCTAGAGTTTATACCATTTTGTTTCCCACTTGTATCAGATTTTAAAACCTTAAAGAGTGACGTTAAACAACAATAAAACTATAAACACAAGACAACCTTAAAATAATCTATATTAAGTAATCTCTACGTGGTCTCAGTAGGATGATGAAAGTTCTGCTAAAACCCACTGCTAAGTCCTAGTTAATTAAGATCCTCATGGGAAAATTCCAAAAGGTCCCCTTTTTTAGGGTAATTCCTTACATTTCATTGGCAATTTACAGTTCACATGGTGCTTTCACATGAGATTAAAAAATTTAGCACTAGATTCTGAAATTACAAAATTATGCAAATTATGGAGAGAATGGATGGAATGTAAATACCCCCTTTCATCTCTTATTTCATTCTGAGACACATACTAAAATATTTTGATCTAATTGTGACTGCAGGCACAATGTAGTCTTTTTCCTCTGGGTTATTAGAGTTAAAGAACCCATGTCTACATCAGTTCATCTGGTGAAGACACTCTGAAAATGGCTTCTGTTCTTCCAACCACAATTTGCCTTAAGTTGAATTTTCAATGACCATTTTGGTTTGTCTTGACACTGTTTTAAAGCACATAGACTCATGACAACAGGCTACAAGTTACAGCAGGTCTTTTAATTTAAAAAAATGGTAATATTTGCAACAATTTTTGAATTACAAATTATGGTGAAGATGCCACAGAGACTTACTTGTTGTTCTGCATGAAACTGGTTTTTCGGGATTAGCATCTGAAATTAGTCTACAGTTATTTGTCATAATGAAATAATTAAATTAAGCTAATAATTAAATAAATTAAATTAAATTAAACTAATATTCACTATGTTCCATACATACTTTAGATCATCTTAGTTCTTTTTAAAATTCTGTCTCAGGCCCTCATTCAAGAAACTGTGTTATAGTTAGCTGTCATACCTGCTAGAGTCCTTTAGACTGTGACAATTGCTCAGAATTTTCCCATGTTTTGACATAGTTCACAACTGTGAGAAATACTGGTCATCTGTCTTGGGGAATGTCCTTCAAGTGAAGTGTGTTTAGTGTTTGCCTCACTATTGCTCTGACAATATGATGTCAGGAGGAGGACAGTTCGAGAAATAAAGTACCAGTTTTAACATCATAGCAAGACAATACTACGGTTTCTCTTCGCTGATACCACCTTTGGTCCCCTGGCTCTGGCTGTGTCTCCAGCTTTCTCTACTAAGTGGTGACTCTTCTCCTGACTCAACTCATTGGAAGGCGTCAATATGCTCAGCCAGTATTTATGGAGTGCGAAGTTACACTCCAAATCTTCCAGGGTGGATTATCTACATAAATTATTTAGTTTAGTGGCTATTTTAAATTTCAAATGAAGCATATTACCAAAAAGAAAGAGGACAAGAGGATATGTGTGTGTGTGTGTGTGTGTGTGTGTGTGTGTGTTGGGGGGATTTATATGAGGAAACCAAGGATGCAGGTACACAGCAAGGCTCCCATATCAGTGAATTCTCATAACACTGTTCCATCTGGCCTTTCCCTGTCCAGCAGTTCATCCAAGAAAGTAAAGCACCTGATGTAGTGGTGAGTCTATGCTTCACCGCTTTGGCTCCTGGCGGATCACACTTGCATGCCTGCCCAGGAGCTACCTTTGAATCTGTGAATGAAAGACACACATGCGCGTGCGCGCGCGCGCACACACACACACACACACACACACACACACACACACATTAGCTTATTTTTAAAATACCTTAGCTACCTCAAAAGCTGGGCACTCCCGAACCTTCCCCTGCTTCCTTAGGCCCAATCAGGGAAGTGGCCAGTGGCCACTTTCCTGAAGTCTCACATGGCTGGTTGGCTTTATTTTCTGCTGCTCCTGCATCCCATTCTTCTATCCCAAGTTGTGACAATTCTGTCCTGTCCTCTCTATGCCTTCATCCATGCAACTCTAATTGTACTTCTATGTGCCCAACCATTAGCCCTTAGCATCTTTATTGTTCGATCAAAAATCAATTGGGGACAAGAACCTTCAGAACCTAGACATGCAGATTCCGATTGAATTAAAGCCTTAGAAACAATCTCAAACAACCTGAACATTTGGAAGGGAATCTGAGTCTAAGTTCCTTTTACTTTCTCAGGGTTTATCTCATGGGTGTAACCTTTTTCTTCCTGCTGATGTATGCTCTAAATTCTGGTCTTCAGATAGGTTTAGAGGCTTTTAGACAGAAGTCAGTGTCTTTTCTTAAAAGCAGACACAAGTGACTATGCTATGGGAAGAGACACAACTCTTACTTTAGTAAAATAAGGTAGAGAATAGTTAATTTATTAATATCTTTATAATTATCAGTATCTCCAAATGTCAAGTGAAGTGCTTTCTCAAAACTTGTTCAAGATGAACTTTGTTGCTGGGAATCATGGTCCACATGTTTATTCCTAGCATTTAGGAGACTGAGATTGTAGGAGTGGAAATTTGAGGCCATTCTGGGATTCATAGTGGAACACAGTCTCAGGAACTTAATCAACCAAACAACTAAACAACAAGCATCTACTTGCGAACATGTTGGTTACTTCTCCTTCCACATTCTCCTTAACCTTGCTGTTGCCCTAACTTTGAAAACCATCCTCTTGTCTTGGACAGTTATTGATGCATAATGAACTATACCAACACTAAAAAGCAATTGTTAATCCCTACTCTTATGTCTATGGGAAGTTCATCTAGGCAAGGTTTAGATGGGTATCTTATTTCCTACAGAGACCTGAGAGTCAGCTGGGTGTCACCTCCCTGTGTGTGTCTATTTCTCAATCCATCATTCTAGCTGTGGTATGGATTGACCATGGGGATTAGTAAAAGGGTAAGAGACCAGGATGACATGGCAGGTCCCTGAAGAACAAGACAAAGAACTTGAACCATTTTGTTTCTGTCTATATGAAATTAATCAAGACAAGTCACATATGTCCTTAATAAGTAGACATGAGAATTTGAGGTCAAAGATATAGAAATAAATGAAGTTCACCTTGCACTAAAACATTCTCTTCTTTTTCTTAAACCATCCTGTCTTGATCTTTTCACCTCTAGTTATTTATTTAATCTTCTTCCTTCACTTTCAGTGTTGTGTGTAGAGTTTATGTAAAACTGAGATTCTTAGCCCTGGTTGTATTTCTACATTTGCTCTTACAATGAACGCTTACCCAAGCTCTGATTCCCAGTTATCCCAATGGTTATTTCCAGCCTTCCACCAGGTATTTCCATGTTACCACTTGAAATCACCTAAACACATAGCTTTTGGTTCCATGTTCCCCTGAAATCAGTATTTCTTCATAAAACAGAGCTTTATTTCTGACTTAAGTACATTGTCTGGTAACTATGTAAACTTCAATCTAAGCCATAATCAAAACCAGCTCCATAAAATTTACCCTAATTTTCTAAGACCACAGTATCTCTAAAATAGGCAATGGTTTTAGAAGAAGCAATAATGATAAAAAGAATCTTCAAGAGCCACCATTTCCATCTAGAGGTCATGCAGGTTGATGAGCATCATGTTTGGGTTGCACAGTTGAGGGTGTATGATGTGGGTAGCTCTGAGCTCTTCCCTGCCCCCATAACTCAGGGTAGTGTAAGTAAGTATACTGAGGGAAGGAAAATTTTAGCTTGACAACAGGGAAAGAGAACTTGATGTGGATATCAGAAACAGAGTGAGCTGTTTATTTTTATTTTTATTTTTATTTAGGATTCTATTCTGTCCTAAAAGGCCTCACTCTCTATATTTGAGTTACCCATTCAAAGCCTCTTCACTCCAGGCTTATCCCAAACCATCGTCTCTTCATACACTCTTTCTAAACTGAGGAAGTGGTATCAATCCCTCTCAACATATGTAGCATACTCCTATCCCCCTCCAGCCATTATCTTTAAAAGTAGAGGCAAGGCATACTAACTTATAGCTGCAAGCATGAAATGGAACTCTGAGCTTATAATCGGTGTGTACTAAGTCACTGACCGCCAATTCAATCATACATACTCAAACTCTAGTCTGAAGACGTTGTGGTTAGGACGCTAAACCAGACTGATCTTCTTAGGAATGCAACCCTTAGACAGTGAGTTCATATGGCGAAGTTTCTGATTTTAATGAAAGCTTGAAGGAAGTCATAGAATTTACAGACACTTGACATGCAGGCTTATATCTTCCAGCTCATCAAAGACCCTGATTATGAAACTCTTGCAACATGTTAGATCTGCAGTTAGATGTAACATTTAGATCATTTACAAGTACTTCTGTCATTATTTCCTCATGTCTGAAAACTATAGAAATGAAAGTCAGCCTGTGATTTGGATCAGTGATGTGGAGGCTTATGCATAACCCTGGAGAACTATCATCCTAGTTTGTATTCAAGTCCGCCTGTTGTCATAGTTACTGATGTACTCAAAGTGGTTTCCCTTCTGAATCACAACCTGTAGACTTTCAGTGTAAATCCTGCTCTCTTTCTTTTCTTCCTTTCTTCCTTCCTTTCTTCCTTTGTTTCTCTCTTCCTTCCTTCCTTTCTCTCTCTTTCTTTCTACTTCTCTTTCTTTCTCTTTCTTTCTTCCTTTGTTTCTCTCTTCCTTCCTTTCTTCCTTTCTTTCTTTCTTTCATTCTTTCTTTCTTTCTGTCTTTCTCCCTCTCTTTCTTTCTCTCTCTCTTTCTTTCTTTCTTTTTTTCTTTCTTTCTTTCTGCTACCTATGAATCAGATCTAAAGTCATAGCAACAATAGCATGGGTGTTTTTATACTTTGTACAAGGTTCTAGCATAGAAAAGGAATAAAAGATATTTAATCCAAATAAAGATCCACAACTGATGTTTCAATAAAGAGTCATTGAGCATCTGGGAACTGAACATACTACCTTGGTTTGTAGCACAGCCCCTGCCCTGTGGATAGCAGAGCCTGTTTTTGTTTGGTTGGTTTTTTCTTGTTGTTTTTTGTTGTTGTTGTTGTTTTTTGGTGTGTGTGTGTGTTTGTGCCAGATATCTTTCCACAAGGTGTGTACAGTGATACAGAGGGAGCAGAATACAGAGAGCCATAGGATGCAAAAGAGTAACATCTCATTAAATCTAAGGTGCTGTTGTGACCAAATTAAAAGAAGCACCCATCCTGTCCATCTTGAAGCATTGTTTTTGGATGTTTAGCAATAGTATTGTCATTCATTCTGCATTGAGAACCTTAGTATGACTCCGCATGAAGGACTCATAGGGCAGCAGGGTGGGGACAGCAGAGACACTGCACACAGTGTACCATCTCTCAGCTGTGGAGACTCACATCCTCTTTTCTGTTCTGGCTGCAGGAACTCCTTCACAGACATCCTCCGAGCCATCCTCCTGTCCTTGGAAGTCCTTATTGAAGATCCCGAGCTCCAGATAAATGGTTTCATTTTAATTATAGATTGGAGTAATTTTTCCTTCAAACAAGCCTCTAAGCTGACACCTTCTATCCTGAAACTGGCCATTGAAGGACTGCAGGTACGTTCAACAACTATGCAATGCAGATGTGCCTGGCTGTACTTTTGCCTGATTATTGCAACCAAAGTATTGTCTGTTCTTTGGAGTGGGATAAGGGAATGTGAGTAATACTCACCCATGCCTGCTCCATATTTTCACTTCAGCCTGAGCTTAAATGTTTGTTATTTTTTTTCCTCATTAGCCTTAATTTTCATTAACAATATTAAATTGCTGTTACACCAAATTGTTTCTGGCACAAATTACCTGCCAGAGCAATAATGACTAAAGTCTGGATATGTTTGTATAAGTCCCAGAGTTCAGGAAATGACAACTAGGAAGCACCTGCTTCCTATTTTTTCTCCACAGTGATGGCATGGGTACTGGGTCTCCAGAAGTATTTTTGAGCCCCAGAAATGCACTCTTTGGATCTTTACTTACCAAAGCACTCTGTGCTGAAGAATTCTTATGAAAGCAGATTGCTTCCCTGTGAACAAAGGAAGTCGATGAAGCTCAGCAGGCAACTGCCAGAATAGGCCCTTTGAGGAAGAGATTTTTGTGTTTAGGGCAATTTTCAAGGACCTTCCACAGTTGTCTCATCTACCAGAGCAGTGGGCCTTTTAAGGGTCAGTGGTTCTATGAAAAGTAGCTAACTCAGAAATGTTGCTTGGTATCCTGAGGTGGCACATGCTCAAATACAGAATTAAAGACAAGATTTGGAGGCATTAAAAATCAACATAGTTACCTAGGAAGCTCACCTCCCTTCCTAATCTCATAGAAAGATTTATTCAAGGATAATACCAGACTTTTATACCACTTCCTTAATGTATAGCCACATGCAGAAACATGGACAGTGAGTAGTCATGCTATTTGGAACCATTCCCACCACCCCACAATATCTGTGCACCACAAGGCATGGAGATGGCTCCATTTCTTACCAAAGCTGTGGCTTGCTCTCTCACCGGCCTCTGAGGAACATATGCTCATTGAATGGATGTTATGACATTAACATGGTTTCCTGTTTCCCAGAGGAGTAGAGCTGACATTTCAGAAGAAACATTCCATGCACTTGGTCTCGGGAACACTAAACTGTCTTTGTGCATTGTGGGCACAGCTTAGTTACTTTCATATGTACAGACTGCTCAGCTTAAATGAACAGATTTTATGTTATTGACCATCACTTACCCTGCCTGTAACACCTTTCCTTATCTCCTTTCTTCTCAGTCCTTGAACATAGCTTCTTTCTCTAGCCTTTTGTTAAGAGAGATTTTAAGCTTCTCATGTTCATAATTAAGTTGACCATTATTTCTAGGAATTTCTTCACAGGCTTCTATATTTTCTTTTTAAAAAAATGATTTTTAAATATGTAAGTTGCTACAAATTAACTTATGTTGCTTTATATATATTGTTTTCCAGAGAAAAGCCCTTTAGTCCACCCTATGTTTCAATTTTTGTTTCCGAAAAATGTGTGGATAATATTATAGGTCCTTGTTAACTTTACTAAGCAGATGTAGGTCTTCCTGAATTAATAATGCAGGTGGGTGTGTTTTAAAGGTGAAGCTATGTAGAAAGCTGAGCTATTGTTACAGGAAATTTAAGCTTTCATGTTCCATGTGTTGGGGGTCCAAGGTGAAGTTCACAGTCCTGCAGCTCCAGTTAAAGGGTAGCCTTTCCTGGAACGAGTGAAGGTTTGTGAGACCAGAGTCAGAGGGGTGTGGGGTGGGGTATATACTTCCCTGATCTCCAGGGCAGTGGGTTTCCTTCTACGGAGCCACTCTGATTGTGAGACGTCATCAGACCGTTCTGAG
>NW_022196896.1:27283104-27309431 GCF_008632895.1 Mastomys coucha | reverse complement strand
GTTCTCCAGAGCAGTGGGTTTCCTTCTACGGAGCCACTCTGATTGTGAGACGTCATCAGACCGTTCTGCGTTCTAACGTCTAAATGTGCTACAGCTCTGTCTCTTCAGGTTTCTGGATCCTTAGATAGTGATGGCCACCTCCTGCATGGGGCAGGAGAGCGAGGGCCAAAGGGAAGTTAGACTAAGATATCTCCCTAATGCTGATATCCTTTCATGCAGTTAGTTTCTTGTGTTGTGATGACTCCCAACCATAAAATTATTTTTGGTGCTACTTCATAACTGTAATCTTGCTATATTATGAATTGTAATGCAAGTATCTAATATGCGGCCCCCAAATGGGTCACAATCTAGAGGCTGAGCACTGCTCATCTAGGATATGAATTGTCCAATACTGTGCTTTTAAAATGCATGCTATCTTGGACATGAAGAAGTTACTGAGGCAACCACAGGAAATTCTGCTTTTGCCCTACAGTAGCCATTCTATCTAGGAACTCAATCACTTTTCATATCAGCCTCTCCTCTCTCTGACTTTGAGATCATTTAGATACTGTTACCATTATCTGTTCCAGGGACCTTTCTTTATCACAGGGGTTATCCTTATCTCTAGGTGACTATAAACCCTTATGATACCTTGAAAAGGTTATAGCTAGGGCCAAACAGAATTCAGTCAATTTTAGTCAATGCATCAACAATCCTACATAGGTCTCTAATTGTTGCCTACAATAGCTCAAGAAAAGAATTACACAATAGTGTTATAGTGGAGACAAGAAAAGCTACACAAGGCTACCATCGGCAACAGAAGAGAAGCCACATGCTCCCTTCTTTCCATTCTCCTTGAAAGATGCTTTAAGAGGCCCAGGTATCTGCTGGATCCTTAGGAGCCTGTAAGAGGGAAAGCCTCTCTTTCAACATACAAAACTTACATTGTCAGCCCTCTTCACTAGGCTCAGCTTGAGAAATGGCCTTCTCAGTGGAATGGCCATCCCCACTGTGGTGCTTGGCCATCTTGTTTGGGACTTTAGTTATTTACAAGATGAATCTAGGATTTCCTGCTCCTCTACCCCGGAGAATTTAGGGCCCTAGCATGTGATGCCATTCCTATATACATAGTTAATAAATGCAATAATTCATAACTGTAAGCACATAAAACTAATAGAAAAAAGAAATGGGTTAGCTCAGATAGTTCACTCTTGGGGCAATGAGAACTTGTCATCAGTTTTGGTCAGTCTTGTATCTTATATTCCAACCAGGTTCAAGAGGCCTGGGGTTTTGTTTTGTTTAATTTTCTATAAAGAGACTTAAAAAGAGTGTTGATTATTCCACGCTTGTTTCTTATGGTAAGAAGGGCTATGATGTGGTACTTATCATGAAGGGAAGTCATGAGACATGCTTTCTGGTCAGCACACAAAAGGGAAGCCACAGTTCTTATAGCAGGATTCGGTTATTTTATTGAAGGTCTCAGGTGTTATGAACCTTGATGACCCCCTCAGTGTTATCCTCACATTGGACTCAAGGACCGGAATATTAATACTCCTGTATTGTCTACTTACTGTGTGCTGGCTGCCTGAGACAGGGCTGAGAACCTGCTATCTCCATTCTGTGAATGAGAGGCAGCTGACATCAGACGTTATTCTCCAGGTAGCCATCTCAGTGTCTGGGCATGTGCAGAATATCTGAAGCAATAAGCAAAAGGCTTTTCGAACATCCTGCAGTAGAACACCAAGGAGTGTTGTTTTTTCTGGATCTTTTACTTGGTTACTCCAAATCCCAGAAATGTCAAAGTGTAGGTGGTACAATTTAGAAGTAATAGAACTGGGCTAACAACTTGATGTCAGTGTTTGAAAGTGGGGTTTTTAGTTGTATTTCCATACATCAGAAGGAAAATAATGTCTGTGGATATAATTCAAAATCCAGCATATGCATAAGACTTTTTATGTGCTTTACAGGTGTATTAATTATGGTAATCATACAGAATATTGTACTTTAAAACTTTTCACATTTGTGTGTGTGTGTGTGTGTGTGTTGCATTAACCAAAGCAAGAAGACAACTCATGGGATTTGTTTCCCTTCTATTGGTAGGTCCTGAAGCTCAAACTCAGGTCATCATGCTTAGCAGGAAATATTTTTATCCATCGAGACATCTTGACACCCCAAATATTGTTTAAAGGGTTATCATGTCCTCCCCTCATAAGTTTCTCTGCATAAGCTCACCACCAGATGTCCATAGAACTCTTCAGCACACTTAGAGACACCTTCAAGGGTCTTTGTTGAAGGGTCGTTGTTGAAGCCCCCACATTGTTCCAGTTTGCTTAACCAGTCTGTGACTGTTTCTCAAATAATTTTAGTTAAAACATAGTTTTTCAGAAATAATTTCTTCTTTCCCTGATCTTTTATTTTTACTGAAAAATTTATAGTTTCTTCCTGCTCAAATCATTCCAGACCCTTTCTACTTCCCCACCCACCAACTCCATGGCTTTTTTCTCTCTTTACAATCATCAGTAAGCTGTCTCCAGTTTGTAGTCCACATGCTATGTGTGTAGACATCCTGACTCATGTATCAACACAAAATATGGGTCAGATACTCTAATAGGATTGCAGGGGATGACAAAGCTAACCTGGCTTCAGGGAACATTCTTTCTGTTGACATGGAGCTTCTGAGCCCATCCTCAAAGTGGTGTTCACACACATAGGCTTGCTGTTATAACATGGTGGATTTTGACACTACATCATCATACTCATCTGTTAGCCAAGTTACCCCACATCACTGTACCCTCTACTAGACTTCCTCCATTCTTTATACTGAGGCACAAACTGAGAGTTGACCCTTCATAAGCATTTTTAGGTGCTGATGCTGCTGGTATGACTGCACTTTGTTGTGGGTAAGAACACAGTGTACTATCTGGGTTTTGATCTTGTTTCTGCACCTGACAAGTTATTCTCTTCCTGGGTTCCAGTTCTCCATCTGTCCAGTGTAGTATCACAACAATATCTAAAATAGCAAAATTTAAATTAAAAGGGTTTTTATATAGCCAGCTCTTCACAAATGTCCAAGTGGTATTGAAAGGATGAAGCGACCTGGTCTGTAGACACACTTGTGCAAATAAAATCTGCATTGCCTGGCTCTATAAGCCTGGATTTCTGAGCAGAGCACTGACCCTCGACAGCTTCATCAGTACTCCTAAACAAGGAAGTTTCTTATCTATCTGTGTTACCATGACTCAGGAGCAGATGGTGTCACCTGCCTGCTCAGCGTCACCTTCCTTTCTATTCTTGTGGTGTGATCTTTTCAATTATCACCCAGTAGTGGAAGAGTCAGTCCAGTCCCAATATCTTGACACTGGGTAATGGATAGAGACTTATAAACAAATGCACTTTCTCCCTGTAAGACTCTTGCTACAGCAGTACCTGCAGTATCTTTGACTCTGTATATACTAAAGCATGCTAGGAACAGAATGAAGAAAATAAGATATTTTACATTTTGGACAAAGAAGCTAATGAATTTGAGTCTTCTAAAGTTTTCATGTATGCTCCAAGAAAATGTTTCCTCTAAGCAAACTGTTTTACCTTCTTACACTACAAAGCTGTAATTCTGAATTTGCAGTTAGTGCAATCTGTTATTATGGAAATGGTAGAGAAATAAAAGATCTCTTCAGAAGCTCTATCTCATTAAGTGTCAACTAAACTCGGGAAGACAATCAGGGCTGATGACACCCTGGTGATTCTGATATAGATAGTGTGGCTCATTTAAAATGGTCCCAGGAAATAGATCTATCTCTGTCATACTTTTGATACATAGTCTTTTGGGCTTTTGTGATTTATAAACCTAGCCAGTCTTCTAATTCAGTTCAATCCATGGAGAAACAATCTCTCAGTCTTTACTTCTAGTTTAGTCACAAAGGTAAAGAGACACAGCCTCTGACACTGGGAAAGCTGTGCTTCAAAGCAAAGCCAGACTTATGAACAAGTGGGGAAAAAACCCAACATTCAGAAAGGAAAAAAAAAAACACACACTAAACAAATAGACTCCCAGATGAAGAAAACAATGCAGGAGCTGTAGAGAATGGTTTCCTGGGCAGCACCACCACCCCAGCTCATTCTTGGCAAATGAATGTTGAATAGGGAAGTAAGGGCAGAAGGGAAGGAATTTTAGGCAATAGGAAGACTATAGTCAAACACACAGAGGCCTGTTGGACCTCAGTAGGAGGGAAAATTAGAATTCATTTCATAGTCTGCAGCTCACAAGCACCAGAAAGGACTATGGTGCCTCTCATCCATGGTAATCTGAAAAACTAGATGACCCAAAAATATATAACTGACACAATATGGTAGATTTATGTTTCTCGTGGTGATCACTTAGAGCTTTCGAGTTAAGAAGGTGTTTTAGTTACTTTCTTCATCATTATGACCAAAATGTTGGACAGAAACAACTGGATGGAAGAAACAATTATTTTGACTCTTTATTCCCAAATGAGTCATCTATTGTGACAGGGATGGTGTGGCCAGGGGTGGCCTCATATATAGAATGGTAAGGGGGTGATTCTTCCCTATATAATCCAGACATTTCCCCTCCTGTCTCTCTCTCCCCTCTTCCTCCTTCTCCTCGTCTCTCTCTCTATGCATGCTCCCTTTCTGTCTTTCTCCCTCTCCCCGTGAATTCACCAGAGAGAAGCTTCCCAATAAACCTGTTGTTAATATAATCTAAAAGAATAATTGACTACAGGCAATGGCTGCTTATAACATCTTTGCAGATCAGAAAGCATAGTGAGAGTAGAGGCTGTGCTGTGCTGTGCTGCGCTGCGCTGCGCTGATCTGTGCTGGGCTGGGCTGCGCTGCATTGAGCTGGGCTGTGCTGTGCTGAGCTGTGCTGTGCTGGGCTGCGCTGTGCTGTGCTGTGCTGGGCTGTGCTGTGCTAAGCTGTGCTGTCATCTCCAAAGGTCTGCCCCGGGCAGTGTGTTTTCTAGACTGACCCCATGTTCCAAAGTCTTACACCCTCTTCAAACAATGACACTATCTGAGTACTAAATCCTTATGAGCCTAGAGGTGGGTGTGCACTTCACATTGAAACCATAGCAGACATTTCGAGGCTGACTGGGCCAAGGAAGGATAAGATGTTAAGCTAAAAGAAATACTAAGGACTAAAAGAGATTTGGTAACCAAACAGGAAGCAAGATAAAGAAATTTGATTTGTGAAAGGTCAAGATTCAGGTGTGAAGTAAAGGTGAGGGCTGAAGCAACCTAATGAGAAGAAACTGAGAGAGCGGAGTAAGTGTGCAAAAGAAAGCATGGCAGAGCATCAGTCCTGGGCCTCAAATAGAGTTTGGTTGTAGTCCCCAAAGGTTCGTGTATTGAAAGTTTGGTTCTGTGTGTGGTGTTGTAAAAGTTACAGAGGCAGAACCTGGTGAGGTGAACAGGTCACTAGGACACAGTTTGTGGGATAGTGTAGCTCCTGTGGGACTCGCTGGGTTATCACAAGAGTGCTTTGCTCTTAAAGAGCAAGACTGCCATGTCCTGCTCTCCTATATGACTATAGAACATCATTCTTGTCCCTCCTTATCTCTGCCTTGATGCTTGAGAATGATACAGCCAATGGGACCCTGAACAGAGGACAACTTAATGGAACAATATGATCACGTGCTTTCTGCCTCCAAAATTAAATCCAATAAGCCCTTCTTCTTTAAAAAGTATAATTTTATATTATACTTATATTATAGTAATAAAAAATGAACTAAAAGCATTAGACATGTAAACTTAAGTCTGAAGAGAAAGAAGAAATTTAGACTAAATCTATAGATTTGGGTGTTTTTTAGTTTTAAAATAAAATTTTAATTGTATTTATTTTATACATGTGACTGT
This sequence comes from Mastomys coucha, assembly GCF_008632895.1. Classification (NCBI taxonomy): domain Eukaryota; kingdom Metazoa; phylum Chordata; class Mammalia; order Rodentia; family Muridae; genus Mastomys; species Mastomys coucha. The sequence continues at coordinate 27,303,578 of NW_022196896.1, read as the reverse complement.
TTTGTCTGCATCTATGTCATTATGTGCATATCTGTTGCCTACCAAGGCCAAAAGGAAGCATCAGATCCCCTGGGACTGGAGTTATATGGAGACGGTTGTGAGGAGCTATTTGAACACTGGCAATCAAAAACAAGCCTTCTGGAAGAGCAGCCAGCACTCTTAACCTCTGAACCACACCTTTAGTGCCTATATTTTAAATTAAAAATCACTTTATTGTAATAAATTTATAAATAAAAACATCACACAGCTAAATTAAGGAATCTATTCAAGCAAGCACTTGCCCTGTCCAAACTCTACATCTCAGTGAGCCTTGGTCCAGTGAATGTGGGCATTCTGGAGCCATGCAGCCTCACATAGTGTTTTACACTTTTGATGTCAATTACACTTTTATGCAGCCATTTACTACAAGAACAGAAAAAAAAATGAGAATGAAAACTAGAAAAGCAGTTAACTTTATTCCTCACATGTCCACTGCCTGCATCACTTATTCCTTATTACCTAATAGTCCATATATGCATGTATAAATGTGTTGGGTTATATGTTATATGTTACATGTTGCATATTATATGTATTGTATATTATATATTACATATTACATATTACGTTGTATTTTATATAGTGTATATCACACATCATATACCGCATATATGATAAACCATATATTATATACAACATGTATATACTTATATATATATATTATTTATATACACACATTATAATTATAGGCTGGTATCCTCATATTAGGGGAACATACATTTCTGAGATTGTGTGACATCACTTAATAATATACATTCTAAGTCCATCTATTTTCTTGAAAATGTTGTGACTTTCTAGATTTCACAGTATCTGAAATTCTAGAAAATATAACAATCAGGCGAAACTAAAGAATGGGAGGCAGTGACTGAGGGAACAATTCAAGAGAAGAAAGAGAAGCATCAAGCTCGGGCAGGATGGGGAGCAGCCACAGTGAAGGGCAGGATGGGGAGCAGCCACAGTGAAGAGCAGGATGGGGAGCAGCCACAGTGAAGGGCAGGATGGGGAGCAGCTCAGTGAAGGGCAGGATGGGAAGCAGCCACAGTGAAGAGCAGGATGGGGAGCAGCCACAGTGAAGGGCAGGATGGGGAGCAGCTCAGTGAAGGGCAGGAAAGCTGACCAGGAAGCTATGAGGATGAATGCAAGAGCTGAGAGTTGGGCTGTGAGGAGGCACTTGCTATAATGCTACGGCTAGGTGCCAGCTAGAAGCTCTGGGTTGAGAGAAGAAGATACACATCTCATTGTCAGGAAACATATCTCACCAGACTACAGTCTCAGAGACATGGAAGAAACCAGAGCAGAGGAAACATGAAGGTGGTAGCAGAGGAAATGTTCGGTATCACTTTTCTGCTGACAGAGGATGGCCACTGCAGAAAAGCATTGGGTCCTTCATGCAAAAGTTCAGTCTGGACAAAGTGTTAGCTTCTGTGAATTCTTTAGTTGTAGAATAACATTTTGCAAAGAGTTAAAGAAAAGAACTCTGCCTCTTGTGATTATGAAATGAAGTTTGGAGTATCTGTTCACGGAGTATCTGTTCTGAATGTATCATTGTAATACATCTGCAGAATGATGACATTACAGATTTATAATTTGGTTTATGTCCTGGGGCAACCCAACATCCAGTCCAACCAACACTTGGCATTCCTAAGGGGCCTTTCCCTGCATAGCCCACATTCTCATGTAGAAAATAAGAGCCCTTGTAAGCATCACCTAGAGTTTTCTACATCTAAGGGCTAGAAAACCAACTCAAGTCAAAGCCAAGAAGATAGAAATAAAGGAAGGATTTACATAGAGGAACAATTCTGAGCTATGCTGTTCTCTAGACTCAGCCAGACCTGGCCTTAGAAGGGGAAGGGTGCCTGGAGAATCAGTCTGCCTTTCCCATCCCATCTGTCAGTCAGTCTCTGGACCAGTTTCTTCTCAGAAGTGTTTTCTCATGATATTCTGTAGATGTCTGACAGTTCCCTATATGAGTAGGAGCCCCATGACATCTTTATCCTTTGCAAGAGTGAAGAGACAAAGAGGGGTTTTCCAAGGTGCTACATCTGAAGCAAGCCCTTCAGAATAAACCATGTTTGGGATGGTTGGGATAATAACTCAGGCATCCGTTATGAATGAGACTCTAGTTTCCATGGAGACAAACTAAAGATCTCACACTTTTCCATGTGTCTTATCATGAGAGAAAGTATTCTTTGGGGGGAATAAACATGTGACTTCATTTGGTAAAAATGGAAGCATTTGTTTCTAAAAATCCACTAAACATTGCTAACTCCTGTTTAGTTAGTGTAGAGGAAAAAAATCAAAATGCAGTTTCTTTTTTTATATTAGAAGGATCTGGTTCTGTATGTGGAAATATTAATATATAAGTTACGTTCACAAAAATGTATGGTTCAGGTAAATTTTTAGAAAATGAAAGCATCTTAGTAATTAATGGAAGAATAAAAAGAAAATCAGATCTTGTGACCTAGTGGTCCTGTGTATTAAAAATTAACACCAAAGGTAGCCATTTTCCTGACTTCAATACCACAAATTGGTTCTTGTGGTGTAGAGTTTACCCACCCCATCCCAAAGATCAAAAAACAAATGAGACTAATGTCCAGCTGTTCCTATTATAGCCAATCAGGCTCCATGGTACTGGGGCCTGTCTTGAAAGTGTTATTTCCATAACTGATCTAACACTCTTTGTGTCTCCGTGTAGCATTTGATTCAAGAATAGAAATTTTGGAGACATAGAAATGCAGTGCCACATTCCTTAAGGAATGGAAGTGTGATTATATCACATAGAATATAGAATATGCAACATCACAGTATTACAGAACCACTGCTGTCAGTTCCCAGCTGATAGGCAGAGAAGAAGCACACATAGTGTAAAATTTTACTTCTGAACTTGGAAACCACAGTTTAGACTGGCTTATGTAGATGTACTATTCAACTGTGCCCTGAGGGAATCAATATATCATATCATCAGATCCACTGTGCACAGCTGTGATCCTAAGCAATCGGGAAGAGTCTCTGTCACACTCAATCAGGACTGCTAAAAGAAGGACACATGAAGAATATCCGAGAGATTTTCATGTACAATAGTTGCAGTGATATAAAATGTTCACAGCTCACCTTAGTTTTGTGTGTATCTTAAGAATTATAGAGCCAATTGAAAATTCACTGTTTCCAAGAACCTCTTTAATGACTCTTGGAAATGGGAGATCAGTTGGATACTCTGTAATATATTATGCGATAATAATAATACAAAACTGGAATAATAATACCCAATACCATATAAATTAAAATTCCTCTCAAAACCATCCATTACGTCTTCCATTACTATGCACAAGTCCTGGAATCATCTTCAGAAAAGGGAAGGAAAAGAAGAAAGAAGGAATGGTGGAGGGAGGAAGGAAGAGGGAGAGGGATTCCCCATTAGTGTCCAACACTCTGCTTCATAAGCCAAAACATTCCTGGACATTCAATATAAGTGTTTGATATTTGATGATGTATCCTACACACAGCACCTTGTGTTCAGTGCTGAGAGCACAATGATTCCTAGTGAGATGGCCCAATTTTCCATATGTTTATTAAATATTTTACTCTCTCCTCTGCATATGGCTTGATAATAGGCACCAGCCATTTCGGGTGGGGGTTAAAATCTTGCCTTATTAATAGCTTATAATCAATTTTTAACCCTTTGCCTCATGTCACAAAAGGGTTTACACAAATTATACTAATATTTAATGGTATTTCTCTTATTTCAAATGGTTGCAAAAGGTTTTATGAAAAGTCTGTTAAGTGCCTTTGTTTTAGACTTATGCTGTCATCATTTTTTTCAAAACGTTAAATAAAATTCACTAGCATTTTCTAGACTTGGATTCTTTCTAATCCATCATTTTATTGAATCTGGGATTTGTGCCTAGGAGCTGTGAGGGAGAAGTCTACCTTGGTTGTGTTTCAGTATGTCCCAGTGTCTGTTATTGGATAGTGTATCCTGAAGTGCACTGTAAAGGCAGATAAATGAATGCCAAGGGAACATTAAGACAGCATAGACAGAGCTAGAGCCCTGTCTGCTTTCTCTGAGAAGTCTGACCTAATATTTGATAAACACAAGCTCCCTTCATGTAAGAAACTATTTACTCGTAGCAGGAGTAGAAAGAGTGGCTTCCCATCAGGTCAAAAACTGGATGAAATGTTTCTTTGGGACCTTCTTTTAAAAAGCAAGCAAGCAAGCAAGCAAGCAAGCAAGCAAGCAAGCAAGCAAGCAAAGACATTGGCCAGCTAGAGATGCAAGGCAGTTATTGTAAGGCTCAAAGACTATTCTAAAGTGTTTTCAAAATACTCATGAGGAATTCTAGAATGTAGAGTCACAAAGGTAATTTATCTTGCCCCAATAATAGACTAGGTTTTAAAAACTTTTGTTAAGAGTATTAAGAATATGAAAAATACCCTAGAAGCTAAGCTAATGCCAGCTCAGCTGAAATGTCATTAGTTGAAAGGAGTAATTCCTAATGCCCTAAGCTGCAGATTCATTAGGCTTTGGAAGGAATTATGAATTTCCTTTTCCATTAACTTGAATAAGGTTTTGACGAAGATATTACTGGAAAAGCAATAGTATAGGACAGCATTAAAGTGGATGTTAAGTCATTGCAAAGGAAGAAGTCAATTCTGAAAGAGTCTACCCAAGATTCAACATAAGCTCCCAGGTATCTTTACATGAATGCATGAGCCTGTTCCCAGCTGCTGTAGAATGGGCACATGAGCCTCTTCCCAGCTGCAGTCTAGGTGGGCATGCCTTCATTTAATACCTTGCTACAAAACTCTGTTCTTGACTGCTCTTGCAGTTTCAAGTGTGTGTTTCTTAATTTTTAAAAGCATCTTCTTCAGAAACTTTGCTGTATATGATGATTATTTTAATCCCCAAAATAATAAATAATAAATACATAGAAAGCACAGCAGCCAGGATTGTGTATCTGAGACTGCCCTTCCTACTCACCAGCGCTGCCCAACACCACCTCCTTTTCTGTCCACATCACGAGTTTCTTCTCAGATGATGATTAAACTGTACATTTTCCACCTTGGCATTCTCACTGGTACCTTGGTCTATAATGTTGCAAACCCTTCTACCCTTTAATTGTCTAGAATTTCCCCCATCCCTGTGATGAGCATTGTTGCAGGCTGATAGGTCAAGTATCAGCACCTTAGATTTCCTCTGGATGGTTGAATTATGAACTTTTTGGTTCATAATTACTGATTTATACATAAGCAGGGATATTGGGGGTGTTATACATCATTGTGACCCAAACAGATATGCTTCAGACCCTACAGAAGAATTTTAATAATTAGAATGATTGTTTGAGATATGGGGGGATGGCTCAGTGAATAAGAGCTCTTATTTTTCAAGCATGAGGACTGTCTGGATTCAGCATCCATAAGCCACACATGTCATACATGTGGCTCTAATCCAGATGCTCTGAGGGCAGTGGTTGCACAAAACAGGGCAGTCAGTGTACTCCTCTGGCCTTTGTGAGAAGATATATATAAACACGCATGTGCACACATATACACCTAGTATAAATACATATACATACTTTCATGTTTATCCATATACATAGTTTCCTAAACACACACACACACACACACACACACACACACACCACACTCCCACATACAAAACCACACTCTTCCAAACACAAATACGTACACTACACACACAACACCACATATAACACACACACACACACACACACACACACACACACACACACACACACACAGACTATGATTGCTCACCTCTTGGAAATTGCACATCAGTAAGGCTGAGTAGGGGCTGAGAATATGTATATCTAAACAGAAGCACACGTAATGCTAACACTTGTGGTCCCAGAAGCACTCTTTAAGAATCATTTCTTTATAGCATTTTCTTATACAAACAAGGAATCAAGAAACAGACAGACTGCTCAGAGTTCCAAAGCCAGCTAACAGGACATGCGGATAGCTCACTATAACTTCAAGGCCAGGTATCGGGTCAGAAATCCTGACTGGGTATGAAGATTGTTGTCTCCTTAAACAAAAACAAGCTTTGAATTAAAATATCTATTTTCTGTAATTTCCAAGTATTTTAAGATCATAAAATGTTTTACCATTTACATATTTGTCGCAAATAGCAGCACTGACAGAATTAATAAATCTCTTTTTTTTTTTTTCTGAGCACACAATTGGTCTCCGATCTTAAGTGACTTTATTTAATGTTTCACAGTCTTTCATCATTTTCTCTCCTTCTCTAGAGCTGCTGCTTTGGTCAGGACCTCAGCAACTCTTTCCCAGGAGAGTTTCCAGACTTTATTTGTGCTTTCGTCTGGGCAGGATTTAACACACCCACCATACACTGCATGGCTGTCTTTGGAAAAAAAATTACTTCTTTAGTTTAGTATACATCATTTGCTTTTAATAAATATTGAAAATTCTAGGTTTAAAAATAAATGATAAAAATGTATTAGACTGTCTTGGAAATGTTCCAAAACTATAAGGAAATTCAAACTCCACCACAGCTCTGCTTCATGGTGCGCTATTCCTCCTTTTCTCATACAGGCATGTTTTTAAACTTAAATTTAATTTTTATTAAACTGCCTTATTGAGATACAATTAACATATCATATAATTCATCCATTCAAAATGTGCAATAGGTGGGTTTTAGTATACAGAGATGTGTAACCATTGCTACAACCTAATATTTAAAGACATTTATTTAGGACTGAGGATGTAGCGTAGTCTAAACATGCTTGTCTTGAGTGTATAAAGCCCTGAGTTTGAACTCCAGGAGCACATGAATTAGGCATGGCAATACATTCCTGTCAACCTAATACTTTGGAGGTAGAGGTAGACAGACAGAAGTTTGTGGTTGTCCTCATTTACATAGCCAGCTCAATGGCAGCTTGAGAAATATGAGTCCCTGCCTCAAATATTTCTCTTTTCCATACAAAGCAATTCAGTTGCTGTGAGCAACTATTCCTCAGTCATTACTTTTTCCACCCTTCCTAGGTCTGGAAGCCACCAGAACACTTTCTGTGCATAGACACTTTCTGATTCCCACTATATCCACAACAGAAATCAGACAATGTACATTCCTTTGTGCCCGAATGATCTCACTTAACATGTTTGCAAGGCTCATTCACATGGGAGCTTGTGCCAGTATTTGGTTCCTTTATATTATTGAATAACATTCCACTGTTTGTTCACACCACCATTTAATCTGTTTCTCTGTTGCCTGACATTTGAAGGCTTTGCACTTTGAACAAGTAGGAGTAATACTGTTTCATCTACATTGATGGTTTCCATTTTTACTTCATGTGTGTCCATGCACATGCATACCATAGCACATGCACAGAGATCAGACAATATCTTGTGGGAGCCCCATCTTCCTTCCACCATGTGGGTCCCAGAACTTGAACTCATACTGACAGGCTCGGCAACAGGCAACTTTACCGGCTGAGCCATCTTGCTGGCATGTAATACTCTTTTAAGGGCATATGTTGACAATATATATCTAGGAATAAAACGCTGGGTCATGTGGTAATTCTACATTGACTATTTTGAAAAGCTATTGAAGTATTTCTGAAGTTACTGAATCATTTAATAGTCCCACTTTCAAGGGACCAGGGCCCCAGTTTCCTCATATCTTCAATGATTCACTTACTTGATGTTTTTGTTATTGGATTTTAAATTAAAGCCATGGTTGTTACAAAGCAATGTCTTGCTGTGACTTTTCATGTCACTAAGGATGGATAAGACTAAGAACCATTTCCTGTACTTGTTATTCACGTGTTTGTGGTTAATTATGTATTAGATCATTTGTCAACTTTTAATTGACTTGTCTTTGAATTACTGAAATGTGTGAGATATGGGTATATTCTTGATATGATTTCTTTGACATATAAAACATTTCTCTATTCTATAGTTGTTTTTCACTTTGCCAACAGAAATCTAAAAGGTTTCCATTTTGATGGATCCCCATTTATTGTCTCTATTCTGTCAGTATATGTGTTTTTAGTTTCATACCCAAGAAAGTGTTACTAACCATAGCCATGTGACCTGCCCCTGTGTTTTTTCTAAGAGAGTTACATTGAGATGTGTGTTCCAAATTGAAGCTTTTTGGTGTACATGGCATGAGGCATGCCCAACATCCCCTCCCATTAATGTTGTCCCAGCATTACTATTAAACACTGTTCCTCCTTCTTGAATGGTCCTTGTTTCCCTTATGGGAGCCAAGCATCCATGGGTCATTCATTCTGGACTTGATTTTTACTCCATTGGTTGACATGTTTTTCTAGGCTGTGAGACTCTCTGGACTATAGTAACTTTGTAGTGATGATTTGTAATGACAGAGGAAATGTGGGGTGCCCAGCTTCATTTTCTTTGTCAAGATTGCACTATAAAGATTTTCTACACTTTCATCTCAATCTTAAAGTACATTTGTCAAATTTGTCAAAACAAATCAACCAAACAATGCTAACCACAGCTCTGAGCTTAGAATTTGAAACATGAATTTTAATCTTTAAATCAAGATCAGTCTGGAACAAGCTGTCATCATATCAAGTATTTAAAGCATGGGATGCTTTCCCATTTCTTTATCTCCTGATTTTTTTAAGACAGACTTTTAACATACTTATTTATTATTATTTTGTGTGCATTGGCATTTTGCCCCCATGTGTATTTATGCGAAGATGTCAGGACATCCAAAGCTGAAGTTACAGTGATGAGCTACCTTATGGGTGCTGGGAATTGAACCTGGGTCTTCTGGAAGAGCAGAGGGTGCTCTTAACCACTGAGCCATCTCTCTAGCCACTCCAACAATTTGATTTTGGTTTTCAAGGATTCCTGGGGGTTTTCTTCATACTGAAAATAGAAATAGTTTTACTTTCAAAATAGTAATACTTTTAGAAATAGTTTTATTTTCTTTTTCAGTGCTGAATAGATATGATGAGAGCAGACATCCTGCCTGTTCTTTTGACTTTAGGTAAATAGCATTCAATCTTTTATTATTAGGTATGAGCTAAGTTGTGGGTATATTATTAATTATTATTAAATATACACAGTTTATTAGATTAATGAAGCTCCCATTACTCTGGGTATGTTCAATAACTACCATCACATTATCTAAAACAATTTTTCAGAGTGTGCTTATTTTCATCTCAATTGAAGTTTATGTTTTGTAGCCTGTTGAGAGATTCTTGTATTCCTGTCCCCAGTCTAACTGTCAGGCTATGTCTGTTGGCTCCGCCCCTGCAATCACCTCTTTCAGCCTCACCTCCAGCAGGTTATGCTGAGCCTCATTGGAAACCACACAGAGCATGCCATATTCCATGTTGCCTCTGTCTCTCTCCTTGCCTTATCCTGAATAGTCACTTGATTGTTCTTCAACACACAGATCAATTGCTACTAACTACAAAACTCTGTGGATGAGCTAGATCTACCTTAGCTGCTCTTCTTTTGGATACTCCTAACAAAGTGTGGATCTTTCTACATTATAATATAATGTGTTTTTCTGCCTTCTCAATTTAAATTTCTGCCTCTCCATGCAAGATACTATTCTTAAAGCCTGAAGCTATATTAGACATCTTTCCTATACAGGACCTGGATTCCACCATGCTGATGGACAGATGTATGCATGAATAATGAGATTTATGCCAGTTTTTATATTGAGCCTTCATAAATTAGTAAAAAGACTCACATAATTCTATAAAAAGACAGAGGCCCTACAGGCAAATGCAACTATTGTTCTAAGGCCATGGAATATAAGAAGAAAAATGACTAGCAAATAAAAGGACATAAAAAGCAAAAAAAAAAAAATGTATTAAAAGCTTGAGTTTCTAGAAAATTTTCTCTGTTTTTAGAAATAGTGCTCCATATGACATTTCATCTGGGATGCCATTCCCCACCTCTCCTACTCCTTACCCATAATCTTCAACATAAATTATTCTATAGTCTATTTCACTGAAGAATTATGGTAGTACTTACATTAGTTGACCACATTCACATACAAAAGGATCAATGGCTATCACCTGTGATTGCCACTAAGCAAGTTTCACCAAGTGGCTAGCATTTAAGAAAGAGTCAGTGAAACATAAATTCCACTAATAATTATGAGAATGATCAGGACATACATGAGTTATGTCTTTTTGCTGTCATGAAAAATTCCTTGGAAGGTGAGGCTCATTTGCCCACAGTTATTATTGACTGTGGTTCAGTTGCTTGGCTGGATAGTGAAGAATGCTGGATGGCTCAGATCTGTGTATTCGGGGAATCTGTGCTTGAGTGAAGACCAATGCTCTGGAACACACTGCCTATTATCTGCTCTGTGAATGTTTATTGAAAGCCATCACAGATATAACCTAGGAGTGCTTGGGATACATCAGTGAACATTATACTGAGAAGAGCAGGCAGTAAACAATAACCACAGCATGTCTGTGTGTGAACACACACATAAATAGAATGCTGAACATGATGAGTACCATGGAAAAGAAAAGAGCCAGTGTGGATGCTTGAGACCAGTGAGCAGACATCAATACACTGAGCACAAGACACGGCTGAGTGCCGCCTCTCACCATGATAAACATTAAATGAGGCACATGTGTACCAGTAACTTTTAAAAAGGAGTTTAAACATTGTTAAAGATAATTTTAAATTTAAAGATGAAACAGGCCATGACTTACAAATGGCATTTTTGGGCATAGGCTTGAAGGAAGTAAAGTTGTTGGCCACACAGCTACTGGGTAAGATGTTCTAGGCATAGCAAAGGTGAACACAATACCTTGAGATGCCAGGGTCCTTGAAGAGTCCATGGTATAATAGAGATGCTCCGGGTTTGGTCAGGTTCTTGTGCACAGTGATAAAAAATTAGCAAGGGGGAGTAGCCTTTCAATCTAAAAAAATAATAAAACAGGGAACAATTGTAAGGTTTTGAGCAAAAGAGTGATTCAATCTAACTTGTATTTTAAGCATATTACAGACAATCCCTGATTTCCAATTTTTTTCACTTTATAATGGCACAAAAACAAAATGCACCATATTCTGTTTGGATAATAATCTACTATAGTCATACTTCTGGTCTGAAATGAATGAGTCTATTAAGCACACAGCAAGCAGAAATAAAGGAACAAATATCAAGTAGCAGATAGACAACATATTTGAATATGGAGCTTACAAAAACCAGCAGAAATGAGTGGGAGAGCCTTGTTCGGTCATGCTGGACTCCCGGATTGAGAGATTTCCCAGCAAAGCAGAAGCCCTGGGTGGGCCTCCAGCTTTCCACTCCCACCATAAGCATTTTGATACCGTGGGGTAAACAATAATCACCTTTGAAGACTGTTTACCTCTTTTCAAGGGTCCAGTGTTTTACTGTTCTCCTTCCTCTGTGTTCTAGAGCCAGGGAGCCAGCCTGACCCAGAACAGGGAGTCTTTGAGGACATTTGAAAGAAACCTTATTGAACCTGACACAGTGTACCCAGTCTCTTGTTCTCCTTCAATCCTCTGTAGGCACAAAGAGCACATAGCAATTGTATCGGTATAATTTGAATTACAACTCAGTTGAAACTGTATTTCAAGTTGAGCTGTGCTCTTTGCTCGGGCTAAGTAAGGGTAGGTGGTCTTAGCCTCTCTTTTCTTGAAGGCCAGCAGAGTGACCTGAGCCACAGCCACAGGGTAAGCACAAGATTAGGAGACCCAGACCCTACACAGCAGACTGTGTTTTGGAGCTGTGCTATTCGGCATCTTAAGTTTGCTTAATGGGCTTTGGACATAAGATGCTTTCATCCTAGGATCAACCTTTCAGAATATAGCCTGGAATTCTGGAGTGTCTGTACTCTCTCTTCTATTCTGGAAAACAGACTTAAATTTCAAGATAGGTGTAAGGAAACTAGTTGAGAAATTATTAGTATAATTTTAATTTGAGAGATTCTTGGATTTTTGTTCTTTGGGGTTTTGTGGCTGAAACTAGAATATAAACAATAAAAATACTGGGAGATTTTAGATAAATATATTTATTAATAATATAATTATAAAAATACAATTAATATATTTAAGTATTTAAACTTAAGGTACACAGAGAGACTTAAATTTAAGGTTAGCACAATAGGGTATGCCATGTGAAACAAAGAGGGGGGGGTTAAAGATGCCTTTAGTGTTTTGGAAAGTCCTCTTTAAAAACACAGGGAAGGGTACAGAAGAATTCAGGTAAAAATGCCTGAGGGAGGGAGGGAGGGAAGGAGGGGGAGAGGGAGAGGGAGAGGGAAACAGGGAGGGGGAGAAGGAGAGGGAGAGAGAGAGAGAAGGAGAGAGGGTGGGGGCTCAGCCTCTCATGAACTCTCCCTAGAAAAGTCAAGTGCTGGCTGACAGGAGCCTGATATAGCTGTCTCCTGAGAGGCTCTGACAGTACCCGAGTAATGCAGAAGTAGAGGCTCACAGCCATCCATTGGACTGAGCACAGGGTCTCCAATGAAGGAGCTAGAGAAAGGACCCAAGGAGCTAAAGGGTTTGCAGCCCCTTAGGATGAACATCAATACGAACTAACTAGTATCCTCAGAGCTTTCAGGGACTAAACCACCAACCAAAGAGCACACATGGTGAGACTCATGGCTCCAGCAGCATATGTAGCAGAGGATGGCCTAGTCGGTCATCAATGGGAGGAGAGGCCCTTGGTCCTGTGAAGGTTTATGCCCCAGTGTAGGGGAATGCCAGGGCCAGGATGCAGGAGAGGGTGGGTTGGTGAGCAGGAGGAGGGGAGAGGGAACAGGTTTTTTTTTCCTCAGAGGGGAAACAGGGAGAGGAGATATCATTTGAAATGTAAATAAAGAAAATATCTAATTAAAAAAATTAAAAAAAATAGACATCATGGAAGAAATTCTGTCTGTAAGCTATGACAGAAGTTAGTGTGGGGAGCTTTAAGAAAGGACACTATGTTCTTCCTTTTAAGAAGGAATGAAGTATCCACACTTTGGTCTTCCTTCTTCTTGAGTTTCTTATGGTTTGTGGATTGTACTTTGTGTATTCCAAACTTCTGGGCTAATATCCACTTATCAGAGAATGCATACCATGTGTGTTCTTTTATGATTGGGTTACCTCACTCAGGATGATATTCTCCAGATCCATCCATTTTCCCAAGAATTTCATAAATTCATTGTTTTTAATAGCTGAGTAGGACTCCATTGTGTAGATGGACCACATTTTCTGTATATATTCTTCTGTTGAGGGACATCTGGGTTCTTTCCAGCTTCTGGCTATTATAATTAAGGCTGCTATGAACATAGTGGAGCATGTGTCCTTATTACATGTTGGAGCATCTTCTGGGTATATGCCCAGGAGTGGTATAGCAGGGTCCTCTGGTAGTACTATGTCTAATTTCCACAGGAACCACCAAACTGATTTCCAGAGTGGTTGTACCAGTTTGCAGTCCCACCAGCAATGAAGGAGTGTGCCTCTTTCTCCACAACCTCTCCAGCATCTGCTGTCACCTGAGTTTTTTACCCTAGGCATTCTGACTGGTGTGAGGTGGAATCTCAAGGGAACAGAATACCCATGGAAGGAGTTGTAGAGTCTGACTATGGAGCAGAGACTGAAGGAAGGACAATCCAGAGACAGCTTCACCTGGGAATCCTTCCCATATTCAGTCATCAAATCCAGACACTATTGTGGATGCCAGCAAGTGCTGGCTGACAGGAGCCTGATATAGCTGTCCCCTGAGAGGCTCTGACAGTACCCGACTAATACAGAAGTAAAGGCTCACAGTCACTCATTGGACTGAGTACAGGGTCCCCAATGAAGGAGCTAGAGAAAGTACCCAAGGACCTGAAAGGCTTGCAGCCCCTTAGGACGAACAACAATATGAACTAACTAGTACCCTCAGAGCTTTCAGGGACTAAACCACCAACCAAAGAGTACATACGGAAGGACTAATGGCTCCAACAGCATATGTATAGCAGAGGATAGCCAAGCCAGTCATCAATGGGAGGAGAGGCCTTTGGCCCTGTGAAGGTTCTATGCCCCAGTGTAGGAGAATGCCAGGGCCAGTAAGCAGGAGAGGGTGGGTTGGTGAGCAGGGGGAGGACAGAGGGGACAGGGGTTTGTTTTTGGTTTATTTTATTTTATTTTTTTTTGGAGGGAAACCTGGGAAAGGATATATTGTATGGCATCTAAATAAAGAAAACATCTAATAAAAAAATATAAAGTCGCAAACACACACTCATGACTTTGAGATTTTAGTATGAATACTTTGGAATAAAATGGGTTATGCTAATGTATCACTATTCAGGAGACTGATAGCTAACTATGTACTTTGAACCAAATACGTTTAATATTGTTTAGCTAATTGTAATTTTAACTTTTATCTGTCTCAATATCTCATTCTCTCTATAGAATGTGATGAAACCAGGAAAGCATTTCATTCATTTCAAAGTAATCATTATTTATCATTCTGGTTTACAGAGTAAGCATAAATTATGCCGATAATGATTAAAATCTTGCTGATAATAGCAAAAGAAGAAGAAGAAGAAGAAGAAGAACAAGAAGAAGAAGAAGAAGAAGAAGAAGAAGAAGAAGAAGAAGAAGAAGAAGAAGAAGAAGAAGAAGAAGAAGAAGAAGAAAAGAAAGGACACTATATACCCATGTGGAATTCCTAGGGAGATGAGTAGTGCTGTTCTTAGAAAGGAACAAGTTGCTAGTGTAGTTGGGAAAAAGTGGGAATATTTGAGACTCTTTGATAGGAACAAGCAAGAAGTTTCTGAGAGTAGCAGAGAGTTTCTGAGAGTAGCAGGGAGTTTCTGAGAGTGGCAGGGAGTTTCTGAGAGTGGCAGGGAGTTTCTGAGAGTAGCAGAGAGCCAGTGAACATGGATATTTATGGCAATGCTGAGGACACACGGGCTGGCACTTAGGGACAAATATCATTTATAGGACTTTAAAGGCCAGGCTCCCTCAAGAGCACCACTCTAGGCCCATTGTTCATAGCTTGCTCCCAAGCTGCCCGTGGCTATTGTCTACATTTTTATCTTGGGACAATTCCAGAGTATTTTAAGAGTATTCACTTTTCTCTCAGGCTCTGAGATTCAAAGTTATTTGAGAACAAAGACTTCACATTTTTCTTGTTCTTTTTTTTTTTAACCACAATGGTTTATTCAGAGAAGCCAAATCAGTGCTTGCTCAAATAATAACATATTCTACCATGTTTTTCCTTATTCTATCTTACTTCAATGCCTACAGAAACATTTTTTCCTTAAAAATAAAAATGTGGTTATTGAATAGTAACAATCCCTTAAGAAGAGCCCATTTTGAAAGAATTAACACATAGAAAGGTTGCAAATATCAGTTTTCTTTTTATTAATAGTCAATGGCAGCAACACCACAGTCCTCAGAGATGCGCCAAGATGGGAACTTTAGAAACTTGACAGTAGGCAGAAGACTAGGTTGACATGAGTTCATAAAGAGAGTTAAATGGCTGGCTAGGGTTTTCATAGATTTCTTTTGACAGGTTTCCATCACTGAGGCGGCATACTGCAGACACTCAGAGGAAGAACGATTTATTTGGGCTCATGGTTTCAGAGGCCCATAGTAACTTATGTTTGAGTCATGTGGCCACTTAGTACACCACACGTAAGAAATCTCACATCTCATTAAGGATGAGAAACAAACGAAAATTCAAGATGCAACACCCTTCCCAATGGCATACCCTGGGAAACTAACTTGTTCCCATCAGTTCCTACCTCCCGAAGGTTCTGATACTGCTATGGGATGGGGACCAAGCCTTCCATATGGGGACCTCTGGGGGTCACTCCAGCACTAGTTGTACAATTTATAAGGATGAATGTTTTGAAGCACTTCTGTAGGTTGGTGACAAAGACTAGGACAGTTAGTACTCATCCTATCGGAGACTGGAAGCAGAGTGCAAGGCTCCGAATCCCCCAAGAGCCTCTGACATAGCCTCCAAGCTGATAGAGTAGGGAAGTCAACACCAGTCTCAGCCACCAGTCCTCAGTCCTCAGCAGAATGAGGAATAGACTTGCCATGGCTAAAGAGCCATAAGCTTCTACCAACTGAGGGTTAGCTACAGGAAACAAATCAAGGGATCTGCTGAACACAGGCAAAGATGGAGCGGCAGATGCTTGAATCCCAGGGGCTGTGCTCCTGGGTGTGTCTAATGTTCCAAAGAACTTTCTGTGGGCAGTTTAAATGCATACTCGCTTAATCCTAAAATAAGACCATATTAGTCATTGTAACTCCC
This sequence comes from Mastomys coucha, assembly GCF_008632895.1. NCBI lineage: Eukaryota > Metazoa > Chordata > Mammalia > Rodentia > Muridae > Mastomys > Mastomys coucha. Next base: position 27,287,293 of record NW_022196896.1, on the reverse strand, counting down.
TCTGTAGAAGCTCAGTAGGAGCTACTGTGGCTCCTCTGACTCATAGGCTCATGTATGTTTTAGCTAATTTACAAACAATATTACTTGTTTTCCTCAGGAGCACAGGGTCACTTCCATCATTTTGAAGAATATTCGTGCCTCAAACCCATGTTTAAATATTCATAATTTGTCTTTCAGTGATTCTTTCATATAAAGGATGCTCCATATAAAGAGTAGCTGGCTCACCCAGCCCACTCTCAGAGACTAACCACATGACAACACATACTCTAGTTTGCTGGAGGATTACTACACTCTCACACAGAATATTAAAAGTGTGTGTTTGAGGGTCAAGACTGAATAACTCCGCTAACTTTCACTGTTTTCTCAAGGACTCCTTCTGGCGAAACTGACACACTTAACTCCTAGGGCATGGAAGTTTGGGGACAATAATTTTCAGTGTATTTTGTGTCACTGTCTATTCGTGTTATGCCATTGATGCGAATGATAATGCAGTAAAAACAAGCCAAAGGATGCTAATATTATTATTAAAATAATTTTGACTATTTTGTTCCTCTGAAAGCATATCAAGGATCCCCAGCAGATGTTTGTGCTCTAAACATCCTTTTCATGCCGGGAAATTTTTGGATCAAATCTATAGAAATTTAAGTGCCTGACAATATTAACTGATTGCTATGTAGACATGCTCCACTAAAGTCTACAGAGCTAGTGTTTCTGACTGGCCTGCTTAGGGGAAGAGAATGAATTCAGACTGAAACTCACTCACAATTCTGTCTTGTTGGAGAGAGAGATGGTAATTTCTTTTCAATTTTCTGTGCTTCTCCCAACTCAGATATCTCTATTTGATAGTAGATGTAAACTCCAAACCAACTCCTAATACCTGTCCCAACAGATTTGTGAATTTAGAAAGGAGAGAGAGGCAAGAACATGTGTTCTAAGAAAATATTTCTGTTCTAGTGACTTACTATACTGACACCAGCCATCAGCAGGACTGCAATTCCATTTATTTTAAAATGTGATTTTATCCATACTTTCACTGTGGCAGAATTCTACTGCAGCTATACTTAGTTTGTAATCATAGGGGTGGGAGGAAGCAGGAGATAGTGCCTTCTTAATTCACCCGATTACAGGAATATTAACATAAAAATCCTTCAAACCAAAGTTATAGCAAAACACTCTCAGAAGGATAAGATTCTTTAGTCTTAGGGATTTCATACTATAGTGAATGGCATTATGATCAGTGGTAAACTTAATAAAAATAAGATTTACATTGGTCTCAAATCAAAGGTGCCTCTTCACCAAGGGACTTCAAGGATGCAGATGGCATGAAGCTTAATCAGTCACATGTCAGAAGTTTCCCCAAAGCTTGAGGCAGTTGGCAAACACCTTCTGAGGGCATGTTGTCATTCTGTAATATGTGAAAGACACCTAACATCCTGTCTGGAACATGTCTAAACATTCAAGAGGGCTGTCCATTTCTCTCTAAAACCTCGTGACCACCTGTAACTTCCTCCCTCAGGAAAGATTGCCTTCAAAGGGCAAATCGCTCTTCCTAAAAGGAACTGTCAGTCTCCTGAAAACGCATATGCCAATGCTTTTAACTGTTCCTAATAATGCTTAATATTTAGCACTAGTGTTTTAAAAGTGGTGTGTCACAGTTAGCATTCATTAAGCCAATACAAGCCTAGATGCTTGTAAAATTAAAACATCTATTTTTGTGTGTATAAAGATGACATTTGAAATTGAAATAAAATCTTTTGGGACTCTTTTCCTACTGTTGGTCTGGCTTGTCCAACTTTGATGTGATGGGTTATGGTTTATTTATGGTATTTTATTGTGTTGTGCTTTACTGCTGTTTCTTGGAAGCCTGTTCTTTTCTAATGAAAGACAGAAGGAAATTGGATCTCTGGAGAGGAGGGAAGGGGAGAGAAGAAGAAGGGAGGGGAGAAAAGGGAAGGGGAGGGGAGGAGAGGAAGAACTAGGAGGAGCAGAGGGATATAATGTTCAAATTATATTGTATGAGAAAAGGATCTATGTTTAATAAGGGGGCAAGGAATTACCACTAGTCTTCCCTAGGGAAGAGTACTCCAATTCCTTATCCAATACCAAACTGTTAGCCCTGAAAGCATACATGTAACCTTATCAGACAGGGCAGAGTGTGTGTGTGTGTGTGTGTGTGTGTGTGTGTGTGTGTGCGCGCGTGCGCGCATGTGTGATAGATAGATAGATAGATAGATAGATAGATAGATAGATAGATAGATAGATGAGATAGATAGATAGATAGATAGATAGATAGATAGATAGATAGATAGATAGATAAGGAAAAGATGTCATAAATTTGACAAAGAGTGAGTATGGGCAGTAGAGGGAGAAAAGGAAGGTGGAGAAATGATATAATTATAATATCAGAAACAAAAGAAACTAAAAAGGAAAAGTAATAAAAATAAAATAAAGAAGAGAAATTGTAATAAAGTATCTAAGGAAAAATTTCATTACCAATAACAGAGTCTTGTATAAGTGCCTTAGTTAGGTTTTGTATTGCTGGGAAGGGTCACCAGGACCACAGAAACTCTTATAAAGGAAAACACGTAATTGGGACTGGCTTACATGTTCAGAGATTTATTCTATTATCATCATGGCAGGAAGCATGGCAGCACACAGGTAGACATGGTACTGGAGAGGGAACTGAGAGTTCTACATCTTCATCCCAGGACAGCAGAAGGAGACTGTGTGACACACTGAGTGTAGCTTGAACATAGGAGACGTCAAATCTCACTCTCACAGTGACACACTTCCTCCAACAAATCCACACCTACTACATCAAGGCCACATTTCCTAATAGTGTCACTCCCTGGGGGACCAAGCATTCAAATCTATGAGCCTTTGGGGACCTTTCCTATTTAAACCATTACAATTTACTTTTGAATCAGTTATTGGAGAAAAATAAATTCACTTTGTGCAATTTTTATGGTTGAATGTTGAGTGCATGTTGAATAAATGAGCTTTGTCGTCTTAATTTAAAATGAGAGCTTTTTAATTTAAACATATGTCTTTAAATTCAGTTAACATCCGTAACTCCAGTACACTGAAGTTTTAAACAAATCATATGAGAAAACTATTTTTACCCATATTTTAAAGAGCTTAAAATTTCTGTAAATGGGGCTGGAAAGATCACTCAGTGTTTAAGAGCATTTGCTGTTCTTACAGAGAACCCCAGTTCAGTTTCTGGCACCCACGCGGTGTCTCACAGCATCTTTAACTCCAATTCCAGGGGAATTAGCAGCATCTTCTAACCTTTGTGTATTAGACATGCGGTACACATACATTGATTTTACATAATTCAACATTTAATTGATTTATACATTTTACATGATTTATATATTTATACATTATGAATAAATTATAAATCTAACAATGATTTATAATTGCTGCATGGTAGAAAAGAGTAATCATTAAACATGGAAGGGTGAAGCCTCCTTTTCCATGCCAGTCTGAAAGTGTCAAAAGATAGCAGAAATGTCTAATGCCAGCATTACTTAAATGGTTTTATTCACAAAATAGACATTTGTTAAAGACATTTTTTATTTGCTAGATATTTGTGTTTAAAATAAAACCACACAATTTGACATGGGCCCTGATTGTCCACTGATTCAGGCAAGTAGTATTAGTGAGGCCCTCCTGTGGATCGATACTATTTCAGGCACAAGAGTATGCTGGAAAGCAAAGAACACATGGTCCCTACTCTCCTGGAGTTCACAGTGATGAGAGGAAAAACAACTCATGGTAGAAATTAATCAATAAAGACCACTCAGACAGTAGCTTGGCTCTGTCGAGAAAATATATTCAGAGAATGGGAGAAGGCTATAGACATACATCTCAGAAGTAAAATTTGACCTCAGTCCTAAAGGAGAAGGTGAAGGACAACATTCAAAGAACCAGGTTAGAAACTTCCAAGCAGAGGCAGCAGCTACAGGTGCCAAGACCATTCAAGGGAATTGTTGAAGAAGATCCAACTTCTAAGGCAGGAAATAGGAAGCAGTTAAGAGTATTGAATATTCTTTCAAGAGACCCTGGTTTGATCCCCAGCAGCCATATGGTGCCAAAATCCATCTGAAAATCCAGATCCAGGATTTTGGATGCCCTTTCCTGGCCTGTGAAGTTAGTTCACATATGTGACATACTGACAAACATG
>NW_022196896.1:27254059-27283077 GCF_008632895.1 Mastomys coucha | reverse complement strand
AAAAAAAAAAAAAAAACCCACCATACAACAAGACAAAAACAACAAAGCAAAAAAGGCAAGCCAGGCAGTGGTGGTACACAACTTTAATCTCAGCACTTGGGAAGCAAAGGCAGGTGAATCTCTGAGTTTGGGGCTACTCTGTTTATAGAGTTCCAGGACAGCCAAGGCTACACTGAGAAACCCTAGCCCCTCCCACCAAATAAATAAAGTAAAAGGTTAACTTCACCTGATGACCTACTTTCTCCCAACCTAGAAACTGACCACCAGCCCAGAGACTGGCTTCAGGGCTTCAGATGGCCTACAGCAACTTAATACTTAATGGCATTTCATCTATGCTACAATTTCAAAATGTTCACATTTTCTGAAAGCATTAGCAGCTTATCAATCATTATATTTTAAATGAAGAGGCTTGTAAAAGCAGTGACAGGCAGGGAAGGACAAAGAAACCATGATCTCACCACAGTGCGACAACTTGCTCCAATCACTCTTAGCTTAAATTGGCAGCTGCTGCTGTCTTTGGTGTTGGTAGATGACTGGTAACTGTGTCCTATAGGTACAGAGTAAAACACTCCGTGCATTAAGAAAAGCTGGTGTCTAGGAGACAGGTGCCCAGCATTAATAGTAAATAGAGAGTCTCCACGTTGCTAACAGAACACCCCAAGCCCTCAGGACACTCATCATCATGGGCATTTATTTTATGCCTCAAGTCAAATGACAAAATATATCAGGTTTAAAAGACACAGTGGGGATGGACGCAGAACAGAAGGAAGGGGTAACTTGTACAGAACAGTTTTGAGTATTGTTTTGATTTCCTTAAAAGGATTATCTGGTAAATGATTAAAACTGGACATACTTCAGTGTGACTGATATATGTGGTACCTAAGAAATTTTAAATAGATGATCCATTCACACAGCTTGTAAATGAAAACAATATAAACAGACGTATTAAGACATTTCCACACCATTACATCCCTCATTCCCACTAGGGTAGATTCCTATTAGGTTTGGATTTTGGAGGGGTCTCTTTTTTTTATCTTTTAGTATGTTACACAACAGGAGTACATACTTTTATATTTATTTGTTCTAGGTACCTAAGTGTTTTACCTGCACGTATGTAGGTGCACTGTGTGTGTGCCTGGTGTCCATGGAGGTCAGTGGAGGACATCAGACCCCCTGGAACTGAAAACACCATGATATATGACTATGAACTGTCATGTGGATACCAAACCTAGCCCCACTGCAAGAGCAGAAGGTGCTCTTAAGCACCAAGCCATCGCTCCAATCCCAGAAGCACATACTCTTCTATATGTTCTTGTATGTTGAAGGCATAGTGCTATCCATGAGGTTCTTCCATTGACAATTTGAGTGCATCTTTTCAGCTATCAGAGCATAGAAACCCCTGTAAAAACAAACCTCTATAAATAAATATCTATTCTAATTCTAAGATTTTGGTATGCAGACTGTGCAATTGTAAGGTTCTATATTGCATCCTTTTGTACTGGAACAATAATTATATCTGCAAAATAAGTTTTGCAGAGTGGAACTTTTGTATAAACTAAAAATTATCTACTTGCTATTGGGGTAGTCACATGGGGTGTGGTGTGCTATGATGGCCACTATTGGCAATAATGCCTGGGAACGCCTACCTCTCCGATGAGCACATCTTCCTACTTTCAAAGTTTTCAGTTGACCTAAATGACTCAATGAGTTTTTATTTTGCAATTTTTAGATCCTGATTGATATGAAACATCTTTTTTGTATATTTCAATGGAATTTGTAATTTATTTCTATTCCATTTACATTCCTTTATTTTTATTATGGCGGTTTACTCCCATAGTAATTTTTATTAGGGAGATTAGCTTTCTATGATTATAAATAACATATTTCTAGCAGTTTTTATTAATTACCTTTTGGCTTTTCACCTGTAGAACATTTTTCCTCATTGTCTTGTTTTTCTTTGGTAGGAGGACTCTTTTTTTGTAGTGTTAATCAATTTTATATGACTTGTGAATTTCCTTCTAAAATTTGAGGGCTTTTATTTAATTTGACTTTTATTTGTGTTGAGACAGGGTACTACTCCGTATTCCAAGCTGGTCTCCTGTCTGAGACTTGTGAGTGTTGTGGTTACTTGCTTATTCTCACACAGCTGGCATAAAATGTAAATTTTCCATCCATCTGCAGTTTATCCTCTGTACCAAGGGAGGTGTCTTTGTATATGTGTTTGTTTCCTAGAAGACTGACTGCCATTCCCACACAATTTTTGGAAGGTTTTATTTTGCTTCTTCTGATTACACTTTCCATCTTCATTACATGCCACATATACTTGAATCTATTCATGCAGAGATACCACACTGTTTTAATTATTGAGACTTAAAAATAAGTTTTGCATCCAATCACTCTGGTTCCTTTGAGTAATTCTACATAATATAAATGTATCTGCTGTGAACAGAAATAGAGTTGATTGCCCAAAGCCAAATGCATGATTTCTGAGGTCAAAGTCACACAGGGTCCATGAAAACAACTGTCCCCTTCCATTTACATTCTCTGCAAAGCCACAGCCCACTTCAGGCAACAGGTCTCACCATTAACACTGATGTTTGTAGGAATGGTCAGTTTCTTTCTTCCTCCTTCCACTGCACTTTCCAGGGCCTTCCAGACTCCCAGACATGAGGAGCACTTTATCTGCATCCCAGACTACTGATTCAAATCCTAAAAGTTTTTCTAGAGATAGATAATCATTAAATTTTTATAGAGTCAATATAGAAATATATGTGCCCAAAAATATATGTAAGCCAATTAAACAAACAAACAAACAAACAAACAAAAACAATGAAAGGGAAAGGAGCATTTTTGAGGCTTTTAAGTTAGTTTCTTGGCTTCCAGAAAAGCATTGAATACCTGTCTCCTGGGTAGCTTCAGCCCAGGGTCATTCCACCTTCAGGCTGGGAGGACAGGTGACTTCCTGAGAGAATAGAGGAGATCAACCCCCTCAGCAGAAAGCTCAGAGAACAGGTCAGAAGAGAAGGTAGAAAGAATCTAAGAGCTGGAGTATAGGGTAGAGTCTGAAATGCTGCTTGCTGGAAGTGACATGGCTCTCACACTCACGGACTCATGGCAGCTGTGGTTACCTACCCAAGATTGCGCAGTATCAAGCCATTTAAAACCTAGCATGGACAGGAGTGGAGCTCTCCAGGCTACACCCTTTACTGAGGAGCTGTTGGCAAATTAATAGCCTCTGGAGACAGAATAATTCTGGGGATATGGTAGGTTTCTCATAGTCAGATGCATGCTCCCACATTCATGCACATATGGGTGGCACTAAGACTTGAAGTGGGGAGCAGGACATGTTTGGTAGGAAATGGGGGAATTAAATGATGTAAATGAAGTTTTGTAAGATTAAATTTCATTGCAAACATGAATGAAATTATTAAGAATAAAGCAAAAGTTTAAAAAAAAAAACATAAAGGAGGGAGAAGGGGAGAACAAGAGGTGAAGAAAGCACCAGAGAACTTGAACGAAGAATAGTGGATCCAGAACTAACGTTGGAGTCATTGTTGAGTACATTTAACATTGACATTGCTGTTGTCGGTTCTAAAAAAGATAAACCTACAGTATAGGTCAAATAAATTGAAACTCCATGTAACTCCTATTATCGGAAGCCTAGCTTCTCCATCCTCAGCCTTCCATAATGGAGTCTCCCTCTCTTCACCATTTCCAGTTAACAGCTCTCCTGAAGTGGTGATCCAGAGTTTGAAACTGACCAGGGTGTTTGGGACAGAAGATACAAATACAGAGACCACTGTTGCTCTCTTAGACCATGGTGTCAGTGGCATAGCTCCAGTATTAACTCTTAGGACCATGCTTCTCTCCAATTATGTCACTCAAAATACACAGAGGTGGGCCAGCATTGGGAAACAGGCTCAGAAAGCAGGGAAGATGAATGACAGGGTGTAGAGTGTTCCACACTCAGTGTGGAACAGGGGGTTCCTGCCCTTCCAAGAGGTTCAGGGCTCTCTTGTCTCTCCTATCAAGGCCCTACTCTTACCAGCCTGGATCCCCAGTCTCTCCCTAGTCTTCTGTCTGTCTGAACCACTCTGCTCTCAGCACCCTCAGCCCTGAGGAAACCATCCTAACACCGGAGCCATATGTTTCTCCTACACCTGTGCACACACATGCATTCTGACATGCACTTGCCTCATGCTGCTGTCTCACACTCAGTCACAGACCCTCTCACACATACATGCTTTGAGTCCTTCTCTAGTTCACTCACCTCACATACCCACACTCTCCTCCTTTCACACAAATGTGCACTTGCATCTGTTCCCCTCACACTCGGTTCCACAGTCATCCTCATTCATGCTCCCTCTCACAGTCTCACCCCACATTCTGTCCCTACTTATACCTGCTCCTGTACACACTCTCCTTGCTGTCATTCATCCAGTCACTGTTACTCACTCTCATTCAGTCACTCATCCATCCTTTATGCCCATCCTCTTTGAAGTTTTTCCTTCTTTCTACAGAACAAAAGAATCCCATGCTAATCTATATATATAGCACATAGTGAATCCATGTGCTTGGAGTGAATGAAGACCCGGTAGCTGAAGTCTACAGGGGATTTTTAACAGTGTACAGACAGTAAAAGATGAAAAACAAAGGAGTACTCTAGTCTTATTTGGAACTTACCAGAAACTTTTACCTATTTTCTTTTAACATGTTTTGTTTTTCTTTCGTATTTTTGTATTGAAGTTGAGATTTTTAATGTTCTTATTAATTTGTGTGCATACTTGTGTGTATGTACATTATGTGTATTTATATGGTGGTATACTTGCCTCAGCACATGTGTAGAGGTCAAAGGACAACTTTGAAGAGTCATTTCTCTTTTTCCACCTTTATCTGGGGTCCAGGGAATGAACTCAGGTCTCCAAGCTTACAAGGCAGACACTCTACCCACTGAGCCATCCCAGAGATTGGGACATTTTTGTGTGACACTAAGTGAAAACAAAAGGCACATTTTAATAAACTTGCTCTGTAACCTGACAGGACTCTGAATGTTTCCCAAAGGCTGGATAATGTCTCTTAATTTTCTGACATTAGAGTCTACCTGCAGAGAGACTGACAGAATCAGGTATCCTGAAATTAACCAAGAAGCTCTAAGGAAAGGATAAGAGTAGAGAAGAAGAGAAGAGAAACCCCACCAAGATGCTGAGAGGCCATAGGATTCAAATGGCCCTCAACTCTCTTCCGTAGCTACAAGTTCCGCCATGCGTACCCACATGGAGATGGATGAGGTATCAACATGGCTCTCATCCCCATAAGTTGGGTCTTTGCTCTAAGTCTGCCATCTAACAATACCTTCCCCTATCCTTGTTAGATCATCCATTAGCGTGTATTGTAGATTTGCAAGGTATAACCCTTATTCTTTTCCCATTGTAAGCCCAGGGAGTGGCAGAAGGTGGCGCTCATCTGCTGGTTGAGGTATGGGACAGTAGACGGTGGCATTCTCAACCCAAGGACACAGAAAGTTGAAATGTGCTCTTGATCAAGGCTTCTGGTGTGGTTCCCCCATGCTAGCTCCTACCTTACTTGTCTTTTGACAGCTTCCTCCTAAACATTCTGCCTGCATGTCCTTGCTCTCATCCCCTTTGACATTTCACAAATTTTGCTTGTTAGCAATTCCTCGATGACAAGGGATCCTCTGAGGCACCTAGGTATCCCCAGCTTGGTCCTGTGCACACAGGCATGTGTTAAGGAGCCCCCAGCACTGAGGAATGAGATCAGCCTCCTTATATCTATCTTTATTTTTCTGTAATAAATTGTGGCTGGAACCTTGCCTAGTAGCACACAGTGAATCTATAAGAAAAATGGCCTCATATGGGGCTTTCATTTGTCTTTCTAAAAGGACATATTTCAGCTGTCTGAAGGCATAGAACTTTGTTCAAAATATCAAAATAACCCAGTGTTCTGTAGTCTCACTTCATGTTCATCAAACTGTCAGCGGAGGCACAGCTACAGGAAGGACAGCAGATCAGCAGAATCCCAGGGACCCTAACGACCATCAGTACCTCCAGGTGTGCTGCTATCTGCTCCATGCGTTTCATTCTCCAGGAATGTAAAATATGTCTGAAGGTGCCCTCTCCCTCAAGTGGATGACATCCCTGCATTGTAATTATGAAGGAACCATGCAGTAAGGAGTCCCAAAGGCCATGCAAGATGAGCCACTGTGTTGATTTCACCTTGCCTCCAATTTATACATAAATATACACTATCTATCCAAAAAGCTTGGAGGCTTCTGAGCAAACCTCTGATGAGCACACCACAAAGCCCGATGGATGGTAGGTGCTGTATTCTGTGCTGCAGCTGAGTGGGAGGCCCAGGCGACACTTGCTTAGAGAGCCTCGCTAACTTGCAGATGTGGGGACATCCACGCTGATATCAAGGCCACTAGACTTGAAATAAGAAGAAAATAAGAAATGAATGAGAAGAAAACACCTAACAAAAACCACGGCGCTGTGTGGCTGACCCGCCCAGGAAGCAGAAGTCCGTGCCTGGATTCCCACTGTGCACACACGTGCACTGTGTTCTGAGGAACATGCTGTGCATCTGGATTATTTAGGCTATGTTTACTGTAGGCTTCTGTGTCTTCATATGTGAGTTCAAGCAGAAATGGACACATGAAGCTCTAGGCTTATTTTTAGCATTAGTTACTCAACTTTAGGGTTACCTGGTAGGCTTACCCCAAGTACCTGAATTATAGTGTTTGCTTAGTTTCTCAACTCCAGATGGTGGTAATGTACTTGTTCATTGTGGTATGTAGCCACCCCCACCCACCTTTTAGGAGTTTTTATGGGAGAGGTAAAAAAAAAAATCAGTTTATAAATTAATTATTTTTACTTGTATCAAACATGAAAATTGACATTTTAAAGAAAATTGGGTAGAAAAATAAGCCAAGGCATTATCTAAGTACTGAGAAGTTCCAATTTAAATGCCTAGATTTAAAAATCATCCTGAATCTTGTTCCTAATGTCAGAGCTGAAGACTCAAGAGCCATTTTATGATAAAGAGTTAGGAGCTATCAGTGGGTGTCTGGATTCAGAAGGGGAAGGCTCAGAAACATTGAGGACCCCAGTGTAGTACATCTTCCTAATGGATGACATCACACTCAAAGCCTAGCATCAATGCCTCAGTCAAAAGTGTCCAATTCCTCAGGATTGAATAGTTTTAGTTTACTTTGGCAAAACGGTCTTAAATCCTTTATTGTCCTATGCTTTTTCTCTCGAGAACAAGTATGTACCATGAGCAAAAATCTGACCATCTTCCCAAATAGAATATTTAAAATGGAGCCTGGCTCTGCCTGTTCCTGAAGCCATTACTAGAATAGACCCATGCCTACTCCAGACTTGATGTCTTTGACTGAAAGTGTGAATAATAGTTATTCTTAACCACATAAAAACTTCTGTATTTGTTCTTAATGTGAAATTTCATGCACTAATCCCTTCTGCGTCCCCTTTGCATTCTGGAGGCAAACACTGCCACCAATATCCTTCCTCCTATCCTTTACTCTGATCATACAAACTTCATAAATAAGTATAGGGTTTTTCTTTATAACAAAGCATATATCATTACATACAGAGAAATATACCCAGACACACACACACACACACACACACATACACACACACACAGAGACACACATACACATACACACACACACACACACACACACACACACACGAGAGGGAGGGAGAGAGAGAGAGAGAGAGAGAGAGAGAGAGAGAGAGAGAGAGAGAGAGAGAGAGAGAGAGAGAGAGAGAGAGAGAGAGAGAGAGAGAGGAGACCAATATGCAGTCAAAACCTCTTTATTCAATAGATTGTTGTTTTAAGGGTCAAATAAGATGAACAAGAACTTGGTGCAAGGTAAACACCATATTTCCAGGCAGATAACACCACCAGGCATTTTGGAATTTGGTTAATCTCCTTAGCATCAGGAGGTGGAGTGAAGGAATGAGTAGCAGGATGAGTTGGTGGGACACAGATGAACTTAGAGACTGTGTTCTGTAGAGTAGAGTTGTCCCAGATACTTGTTCGGGACACGGTATAAATTGTTGGAAGGTTCTTAGTGGGACCCAGAGACTGGACAAGACCACTACATACACAGTTGCCCATAGAAATATGTAGATTGTCTTGCCAGAGTGGTTAGTCATAAACAGGGGATGAGAAAGGAGAGATCAGGTGACCCAAAGCATAAATCAGTGCATTTTAAAATGAAACAAAGAGAGGTAGGGAGATGACTCCTTATAGGAGCCGAGCAACCTGAATTTGGTCCAGGGAGCCCACATGATGGGAAGGACAGAACCAACTCCCACATGTCAGGTTATTTTCTGATTTGCACATAACTTCCCATTGAACACATGTGCACACAGAGACACAGAGAGTAAATACGTAAATGTAGTAAGAGAAACACATAAAGTACAAAGAAGACCACAGACTGAGTCCATTCATTTAAGCAGTGTGAGGGTGAAAATAGGGAAGGATGTGTGGGAAAATAGGGAGTTTTTTTCTCTAAGAGATTTGAAATTACATTTGAAGAAGCAATGAAAAAAGTTGCCGACACATTGAAGGCTAGCAGCGGGGCCCTGCATTCACGAGCCACAGGGGCTCCAGAGCAGAATTGGAAGTCAGGCTTCACTTTCACCTTGTACATTAACAGAATACAGCATCATTCTGTGGACCCTTCCATGGAGGGTGAAGCATAACATAACAATATGGCCTCTGGAGGCATCTGACCCCAGAGCTAAACAATTTACTCCTTAATTTTCTTTAGGTGTCCACAGTGTCTTGGGCTTTCCAGGCATAACATACAGATAGGAGATGTTTCTGCACTCCACATTTGAAATTTGACTGCACATCTACAAATCTGTTAATGATACCATTAACGTCCAAGGGGCCCAAGGTGAACTTCTAAATTAGAGTTTCCAAGACCCATTTTCCGATCCTTTGATATTTGCCTGTTGCATACACTGGCTTAGTAAGGCAGGCAGTGAAAAACTTTCCTATAATTTCCAAGTCTGGAACCTTAAAAATAAGGTTATTATTTTCTAATGTCTTTCTCCTTTATGTCTTTTCTTTTGCATGGTACATACATGTGGGGTGTGTGTGTGTGTATGTGTGTGTGTAGATACACATGATGGGAGGAAAGAATCAGCCCCTGCAAGTGTTCTCTGACTTCCCTGCTGCACTTGTACACACATAAAACACCCAGAAAGTAAAAAAGAATGACTTATTTTCTTTCATGTACTTTGTCCATATTCACCCCTGCCTTCCCTCCTTGCCTTCCATTACCCTACCTTCTCCTAGACAATCTTGTTCCTATCCTCATGTCATGATGCAAATGATTTTATATATCTATATAAATATCTAAGCTCTCTAAATAAGTGATAATATGTGACATTTTTCTTTCTGAGTCTGGGTTATATTGTCTAACACATTGATCTCCCCTCTCTGCAAACAATATAATTTCATAAAATTCTAGTCTGTATGCATACCATGTTTTCTTTTCATTTTTAACTTTTTATTGATTCTTTGTGAGTTTCACACATACTCCCCAGTATGTGAACTTTTAAATTAGAGTTTCCAAGACCCATTTCCTGATCCTTTGATATTTGCCTGTTGCATACACTGGCTTGGTAAATGTGTATCTACACACACACACGTATTTGTGAATATGGACAAAGTACATGAAAGAACTTTCCTATAATTTCCAAGTCTAGAATTTTAAAATCAGGTTATTATTTTCTAATATCTTTCTCCTTTATGTATTTTCTTTTGCATGGTGCATACATGTGTGTTGTGTTTTGATGTGTTGTGTTTTGTGTGTGTGTGTGTGTGTGTGTGTGTGTGTGTGTGTGTGTAGATACACATGATGGGAGGAAAGAATCAGCCCCTGTCCCCTGTATCTGCCCTCTATCCTTGCAACCCTCCCCCCCCCACACACAAAAGAAAATAAAAAACACACAAGCAGAACCAAGCATAGAAAACATCTCATCATGGAAGTTATAGTGTGTCACATTGTGCCCCACAGCATATCCCTCTGTCCACATATCTTCACTTGTAAATATTCATTGTAATGAGTCATTGGTCTGGTTCAAGGTGTCTGGCTTCTGTAACATTGTCAATACTGGATGATGACCAAGACTCCTCCCAGTTATTTGGTTGTTACCCTGGGCCATAGAAATCCTGAAGCCTTGGGTCAGCAGGAATGGCCCATTTCACATGCTCCAGCAGTTCACAGATGATGTAGGTTTGGGGGTAGGCCAACTGAAAGCCCTGAATCTCAGCCTGGGTGGTAGCTGAACTGGTCTGTCTACCAGCTCTTCCACATCTGGACTACCAAGGTGAACAAGCTCTCCAGCACTTCTCCAGCTAGGCCACCCAGTGCCACCATCAGGAGGAGGCAGGGTCAGCTTTCCTGCATTCACACCCATGCGATCAAAGCCAGCTCCATTGTGCTGCCCAGCCAAGGTGAAGGGCCCACTCTTCCAAGTGCTACAGCCAGTGAGGGGGAGGCAAGACTAGTTCTCCAGTTCTTATGACCTCCCAGCTTTCCGAACTGCCACAGGTGGTGAAGGGAAAGACGGGGAGGGCTTCACCCCTGCACCCAAGCCATCTATTTGCAGAGGAGTGGCTGGGTCAGTTCACCTACAATCCTGCCACCAGAGATACCACTCTGTTTTGCTGTCTAGGTTGAGGTGCATGGGCCACATCCAAGTGCTGCAGCAGACAATGGGTCCCAGAGATGGCAAGAGTTGGGGGGCATCAACTCTGTTCATTTACCACCCCATTGTAGACAAGTGGCAAGGTCAGGTCTCCCACACAAATGCCTTTACGGACAGCTTGCCCATACCCTGCCACCAGGATTGGCTCTGCTGTGATACCCTGGTGAAGTGCAGGGCCTGCCTACCTGAGTGCTGCTCCTGGTGAGACAACTCTCCAGAGTGCCACAGCCAGTGAGGGGCAGGGCCAGTTCTGCACCCTAGGACATCGATGTGGTCCCTGAGAGCTGACCAGAACAGGGACATTTCCATAGTCACTAGTGTTAATATGAGCCACAGACATCAATACCAATCCTTGGCATTGCATAGTTGTGGACCTGGATACAGCCTTCAGTGGCATCATGGGCTGGGTCTTCATCGTGGCTGCAGGTAGCATGGTGGGCTACTCACCGCAGGCTAATGCTCTCTACCCTTGCGCCTCCAGCTCTACCTCTCTTCCATAGTGCTCAGACTGTTCTGCTTCTCTCTCTCTCTCTCTCTCTCTCTCTCTCTCTCTCTCTCTCTCTCTCTCTCTCTCTCTCTCACCTGACCACCACCTATGTGTACACTATAGTGGCCCCTGCTACAGGCAGGCCACAAGGCTGGTTGTCCCCTGGATGACCTCTGCCTGCATACTGCATGGTGTGGTAGCAAGTATGATGTCTATAGCTTGCCCGGGTGGCAAGGGAGCAGACAACTCTAAGGATGTCTTTTTTCTCCAGTATGTTTACTGCCAGCAGGTCCCTGGATGTCTTCCTCCTCCTGTACTGTGTGGCATGGTGGTAGGCAGGCCTCTCTGTGTCCTCTGCTCTCCCATACCTATTAGCATAGGAAGACAGGGCTCTGCGTGTCTAGGTTGGAGCCATGTGGTAGGTAGACGGCAGGTTTCTAGGGATCCTTCCCTGCCAGCACCATGTGGTATAGTCACACCACACTTTCTTTATTCATACATCTATGAAAATCTATGCTGGTTCCATTATTAGTTACTATGGATTTATAAGGCAATAATCATAGATGTGCAGGTATCTCTGTGGTATGTTGACTTAGAATCCTTCAGATGTAAATCCAGGAGTGGCACAGCTGGATCATACGGCACTTCTCTTTTTAGTTTCTTGAAGAACATCCACACTGATTTTCATAGTGTCTGTGCTAATTTACATACTCACCAACCGTAGAATTCTGTTTTCTGTGAATCCTTGACATTTGTCCTTATTTGTTTTTGTGACAATATTAGTTCTGACTGGGGTGATATAAATCCCAATGAAATTTTAAGTTGTATTTCCTTATATTTCCCTAATTGGCTAAAGATACTAAACATTTTCTTCTTAAGTTTATTGACCATTTACAGTTCATCTTTTAGGAGTTGTCAGTTCATTTCAAGAGCTCAGTTACTGACTGAGGTTTGGGGCCCTGTTATTTGGGTGGTTTTGGTTTTTAGTTCTCTTTTATTCTAGACATCAGTCCTCTGCCACATGCATCATTAGCAAAGACTACCTTCAGTTGTGGGTTGTATCTTCCCTCGGTTGTTTCCTTCACTGTCTAAAGAGTTGTAAGCTAATATAACCTCCTTTATCAACTCTTGGTTATATCTCCTTTATACAGAGAGAGCCATTTTCAGAAAGTCTATACCTATATCCACACCCTGAAGTATGTCCTTAAACAGTTCCGGAGTTTCAGGTATTCTCTTAAAGATTCTTGATTCATTTTAACTGATGTTTATGCTGGCTGCCATAGGGTTGTGTTTCAGTCTCCTACATGTGGATAGAGCTTTGCCACCACCGGTTCCTGAAAAGGTTGTGTGTTCCACAATATATGCTTTATTTTTTTTTTTTCAAAAACCAGGTGGTTGTAGTTGAGTACTTTTATTTCTGGCCATCTATTCTCAGCTTCTTCTTTTTTTTCTTTTATATTGGATATTTTCTTTATTTATGTTTCAAATGTTATCCCCTTCCTGATTTCTCCCCCTCCTGGAAAACCCCTATCCCATCCTCCCTCCCCCTGCTTCTATGAGGGTGTTCCTCCACCCACCCACACACTCCCTGGTGACCCCCAGAGTCACATAATGGAATCTGGAAATGGTAAACATTTGGCAGTGGTAAAATATTTCTAGATGATCAGTGGCCAGAAGTTAACTCAAATCAAGCATACGGTGAATAGAGGTCTTTGCGGCGTACACCAGTGCTGCACATGAGACCCACCTCCCACAGCACTGGTTCTGAGCTCACAAGCACATTTTTCTCTGTGGCAGCTGGACTTCACATAACATCAAGAACACTGCCGGAAACAGTTTGGCACAGATAAGAGATCACTGTGGAGAATTACAGTGCTTTCCTGTGTAGATGAAGTGTTCTGTAGTTACAGAAGCAGCCCTTAGCTGCAGAAAACACTTTAAATATTTTCCTACCAGCATTCACTAACATATGAAAATCAAAACTTAATATCTTTGGATTGTATTGTATTACAGTGTTTGGTGTTTTTAAAATGTTGTTTGAATTGCTGGTGACTCTAATTAAAAAAAAAAAAATGCTAAGTTAATTTTGGCTTGGGATCAGGATAGAATTTCCAGTGATTTCTTAATGCCCTGAATATACTTCTGCAGTTTTGTTCTATGTATTAGATGAAGTTCTACTCTTAGCATTGATGATAAAATAAAATCATCAGTCAGTAGGGTAAAGATCTTCTATGTTCTGCAGTATAAATATTCAGCCAAGATTTAATTTTTATATAAGTATAGATCAGCATCTCATTAATATGTAAATTTGCTGTCATCTTTTACAAACAGTACATTTGTATCATTCTAAAGAGTTGCTTTAAAATAAATTTTTGTGATTTACTGTCAGTAAATGTTTTATTTGTGTGCCTATTTCATATGACTATATACCCAAGGCCACGTTATGACTCAGATGAAAGTGGGGACATGAATGGAAAACTGTGAGAAGCCATGCTATGCTCTCTTCTATGGTTTGTGTTTCTATTTTTGTTCAGTATCATGCTGGTTTTGTTACAACAGATCAGCAATATGACTTCAAATCTTGTGGTATCTCCAGCAGTGTTCTTTTTGTTCAGGGTTGTTTGACGGTTTGAGTCTTTTGTGTTTCCTTGTGAATTCGAGAATCAATGTTTCTAGTTTGGCAAAATATTTTATGAAATTTTGATGGGGACTTCATTGTGTTTGTACACCAATTTTGGTAACAGCCATCTTTATAATATTTATTGTACCAGTCCATGAGCATAGGAGGCCTGTCTGCCTTCCCGGGTCTTCTTCAATTTCTTTATTTGGTGTTTTAACATTTTCATGGCAGAGGTCTTTTGCTTCTGTGGTTAGCTTTATGCTGAGGTTCATTTTTTTGTTTTTCTATTTATTTGAAGCTGATGTACATAAAAGCATTTTTCTGCTCTCTTTCTCAGAATGTTCATTAATGGCATATCATAAAGTATTTGATTTTTTCATGTATTTGTTTATATGGTGTGCATGTGTATGTATACATATACACATACTCCATTGAGTATAGGTGCTGTGTGTATACAGATGTGCGTGCATGTGTGTGCACATGTCTGCACATGGTGATAGGAGGTATTCCTCAACCATTCTCTACCTTATTCATTGAGGCAGGGTCTCACAGCTCGCTAATATAGCTCTTCTGGCTGGCCAACTTGATCCATGGATCTCTCTGCATCTTCTGAGTGCTGGTCTCACTGGCAAGTCAGCACACGGTTCCTTTCACATGTGTAGTCTAACCTCCAGTCGTCATCCTCGCACTCCAGAGGCTTTAAGCCTGAAACTCTCCCCAGCCTTCCTGACTTGCTTGGTGTTGACTTTTAATCCTGTTTTGTTTTGTTTCTGAAAGTCTGTTTTGGCTCTAAAGTTTTATAGTAGAGAGTGTCTAGAATTTGTATGTGTATAAGCCCATCACCTGCAAATAAAGATATTTTTATTTCTTCCTTTCCTGTTTGTATTGAAAAAGAAAGGAGAAAATGGACACCTTTTTCTCATTTCTGATGTTAATGGAATATCATCTTCATTGGGTGTGGAAGTGTATTCCTTCTCTTATTAACTTTTAGGGCTTTTGAATCATAGTAATCGTGGACTTTGTCGAAGGTCTTTTCCGCATCCCACTGAGGTGATCATGTGTTTCTGCCCGAGTCTACTAATGTGATGTATTTATTGATATGTTTATTGATTTGTATATGATGAATGTCATTGCTTCCATGAAATGAAGCTACCTTTATAATGATAAATGATTTTTTATGTGTTCTTAAACCTAGATTGCAAATATTTTTAAAAGATTTATTGTAAATGATTATTATATTAATATTGGTTCATAAAACTAGTACAATGGCAGTTATTCCTTTGTACTAATTATTTGTACTTTTAATTAACCTTTGCAAGTTAGTTCCCCAATAATCACATGAAGAGACTAAGATTTATTAAAATTGCCTTGAGCCAAATACTGAGCTATTCTTAGTCCACTCTAAGCCTCCCATCTAGTCAGGCTCCTCCCAGATACTCTGCCCATCATATTTGCCGTTTTTTCCCTTCTTTCTTCATCTATCTCACATTTGGTGTTTTTCTCAACCTTACTTCACCTTGCAGCTCCCTCCCACTTCCTGTCTCTTTCTCTGCCTCTCCTAGAATGGGAAGTCCCAGCTAGTCTCTCTAAAGCTCTCTATTGGCTCTTTGACTTTTACTGGCAAAACAGAGAATGAATGTGGAACAATGGTTATACAAACTTGAGACAGGAGCTTCTAATAATAAACAAGTCAAGTCCACAGTGGTGGTGCACACCTTTAATCCCAGCACTTGGGAGGCAGAGGCAGGCAGATTTCTGAGTTCGAGGCCAGCCTGTTCTACAGAGTGAGTTCCAGGACAGCCAGGGCTACACAGAGAAATCTTGTCTCGAAAAACCAAAATAAATAAATAAATAAATAAATAAATAAAAAATAAAAAAGACAAAGCCATGTCAGGATTGAAACAAGATATGAGATAAATCAGCATTTGAAAAACACAAGGATAACCTTTACAAAATGCACAAAAACTTTATGCTTCCAATTTATTTATTTTTATTTTACATATGTTGGTGTTTTGCCCACATAATTGTATGTGCACTATACAAGCCTGGTGCCTAAAAAGGGCCAGACAAGGGCCTGAGATTTCTTTGAACTGGAGTTAGGGGTGACTGTAATTCTCCTATCTGAAAACCAAACCCATGCCCTCTGGAAGAGCATCAATTGCTCTTAACAGCTGGACCATCTCCCTAGTCTCAAGTTTACAAGTATTTTATTGCAAATTTTAACTTTTTTTTTTTTTTAGGGAAATTGGCCTATTATTTTCTTTGTTATGTCCTTGTAAAATTTTTCAGTATCATCCCTTCCCTTCTATGGGACAGTTTGAGGAGCATCCTTTTTTTTTTTTTTTTTTTTTTTTTTTTTTTTTTTTTTTTTTTTTTTTTTTTTTTTTTTTGGATATTTTCTTTATTTACATGTAAATTTCCCAGTTTCCCCTCCAAAAAACAAACAAACAAACAAAACAAGAACAGACCCCTGTTGCCTACCCCCTCCCCATGCCTGCCACCCCACCCTCTCCCACTTCTTGGCCCTGGCATTCCCCTACACTGGGGCACAGAACTTTCATAGGGCCGAGGTTCTCTCCTCCCACTGATGATCGAATTTGCAATCCTCTACTATACACGTGCTGCCAGAACAATCAGACCCACCATGTGCAGTCCTTGGTTGGTGGTTGAGACCCTGGGAGCTCTGAGGGTGCTAGTTAGTTCATATTGTTGTTCATCCTAAGGGGCTGCAAACCCCTCAGCTCCATAGGTGAGGAGCATTCTTGAAGACTTGGTAGAAGGGACCTAGAGATCAAGCCGTGGATGCATCTGGGCTGCGGCTGTTCCAAGATGGAAGACTTTTCTTACTGCTCAGTCTTGTTGCTTGTTACACATGGGTTGAAGTTGTTCAGATCCTCTTGGTTTTATTTTAGTATGTGTCTAGAAATTTTCCCATTTTTTGTTAGAGTTTCAAATGTTTTGGAATATAAGTTTTCAAAATATACCCTAATAACCCCTCCTGAGCTTCAATAGATATCTGTTGTTGTATCTCTCCTTTCAACTCTAATTTCATTAACATAGATGTTCTCTTTAAGTTGGCTCTTTAGTTTGGCTAAAGCTTGTCAAAATGATCCACCTTTTTAAAGAACCAAATCTTTTATACTGATTCCTTCCATTTTTAAAGTTACATTCCGTTCATTTCTGTCTTTGCCTTATCCATATACTGACATGAATATCAGTATATGTATATACATATACTGATCTCACATTAGCTTTTGCTTGATTTTCCTAAGACTTAAAGGTGCATTATTGAATTATTTACTTGAGATCACTCTGATTGTTTAATAAAAGCATCTACAGCCATTAGGACTCATTTCAAAGCATCCCACAGGTTTTAGTAAGATGTGTTTTAATTTTCATTTGACTTTATGAGTTTGCTTGTTTCCCTTCTAAATTCTTTCATGACCCTTTCATTATTTAGTTGTACATTGTTCAGGCTCCATGAGTTTTAATATTTCCTATAATTTCTCTTGCTATTGATTTCCAATTTTATTTCAGCATGGTTAGACAATATAAGAAATTGTATTGGCTAGACAGTGGTGGCGCATGCCTTTGATCCCAGCACTTGGGAGGCAGAGGTAGGTGGATTTCTGAGTTTAAGGCCAGCCTAGTTTACATACAGAGTGAGTTCCAGGACAGCCAAGGCTATACAGAGAAACCCTGTCTGAAAAAAAAATAAGAAATTGTTTTAATGTATTTGTTAATGTATTACTCTATGAATCTAAAATATGGTCCACTTTACTGAGAAGTCCATAGGATTCTACTGAAAGAATGTATATTCTTATAACCTTGGTGTGTCTTTGTTGACCTTTTGTCTGATGATCTGTTCATTGGCTTGAGTGAGTAATTAAATAATATACTATTATTGTGTTAAGGTGAGTGTCTGTACCTTACATTCTACAATGTTTGTTTATGAAATATGGGACATCAATATTGGGTGGGTACATGTTTATAATTATTATCTTCTTTTAATAGATTGGTTACTTAGCTAATACAAAGTTACCTTATTTACAATAATTTTGGTTTGAAATCTAATTTATCTGATGTTTGTATAATTAGCATACTTACTTGGTTGCCAATTCTATTTACAATTTCTTTCATTTCTTCATAGGGCTATTTGTCTTTGTCAGTGATATGTATTTTACATAGGTAATATTAGGTAAACTTGTTTTTTAATCTAGGCTCATAGTTTGTAACTTTTAATTGGATAATTGAGATCATTTAGATTCTAATTTATTATTAAAAGGAATATATTTATTCCTATTAGTTCACTATTTTTTAAGATCTGGTGTTTCCCTAATTCTCATTTACTCAGTTGTTATAATGAGATTTATTTTTTCCTGTGACCTCATAGTTGTGCTTATCTTTCTCTTTTCTGTGGTACAGTCCTTTCAGGTATCTTTTGTAAAGCTTGCTTAGAGGTAATGAATTTTTTTAGTTTGTGTTTTCTTTTTCTTTCATTTGTGAAGGATAGCTTTTCTGAACATACTAATCTGTATTGGCACTTACTGTCTTTTAAAGCATAATTCCATGTGAGTTATGTGAATAGAGAAATCTGCTATTATTCTGATGAGTATGTTTCATGTATGAGTTGTTACTCATTCAGCTTCAATAGGCTTTTGATGTTGTTTTATATACTCAGTGTTTTCATTATAATGTGACATGAGAGTGCTCTTTCTGCTCCTTTATTTTAGGTGTCTATTTATTTGTATCTGGATAATTATCTTTCCCCCTAGATTTGAGAAAATTCTGCCATAATCTTATTGAATATTTCAATTCATAAATTTAATTTTCTAATCTTTTTAATAGACCTTAAACATTATATTTTTACCTTGAATTTTTATTATGATCTGAATTTTCCAATTCATCTATCTCTTGTCTTCAAGCTCTGATATTGTATGTAGGGAATGGTTCTGATACTAAGGTCCTAGTCCCCAATTGGTTCTTGATTGATCAATGAAGATCCCAAGGGCCAATTGCAGGGTGAAAGGAAAATTCCTGGTCCTTGTAGGAAGGCTAGGCGATGCAAGAAGAAGAAGGGAAATTTACCATGCTTCAGAGGGAGAAAAGACAACTAGCCATGTGATAATCTCTTGTGGAGTGGTCATAGGCTGCTTCCCCAGGTGGGAGGTTAGAAACATAACTAAGCTGAGGGCATATTTAGGGTGTTGAACTAGGACTAAAGGTAACTGAGTAACTAAAGTTGAGGGCATATTTAGGGAGCTGAGCTAAGAGTATTGGGAATGGCATGCTAGCTACAGGAGACTAGAAGTGCCCAGAAACTGAGCCAATAAGGCAGATTAAAAATGAATTGTGTGTGTGTGTGTGTGTGTGTTTTATTTGTAGATACAAGGGAATCTGTGTGCAGTAGTAAGAACTACACAGCACAATTGTATCCTTTATTTACTCTTTCCTACTGGTAAAAGTTTCCACTAAATTTTACAAAAATTTCCCAGTATATTCATTGAATTCCTCCTTAATAACTTATGAGTTTCTTATTTATCCAGTTGTTTACTTATATACTTTTCAATTCATTTGAGACTTTGTGACCTTCCAGTTTGGTTGAACATGTTTATATTCATTCCTTTGAGCTCTTGCCTTGGATTTCATTTAATTAATCTTTATTAGACTCTATTACTGTGAAACTGGTGTGTTTTGAAGGAAGCATATGGCCTTGATTTCTTTTTTGTTTCTTGTGTTTCTATATGAGACTTGTACATCTGGGACTAGGTTGTTGGCTGCATATTTCTACCTGTATCCTTCCACTGAAGTATTTACAGTGTTCAAATGAGATTAAGTTATAGTAGATTTGAAGTGCTGTTCTGTTCCACTGGTCTAATGGCAACTATATCTGATGCACACATCTGTCATAAAACATGGTGACAACCAGTTAAAGCAAATTTTCCCTTCAATTGTAATAACTTTGAGGAAATAAAGATACAAAAGTATTATGGTACATACTAAAATATTAGTTGGCAACAGAAGAAAATAAGCTGACTAATAATTTGTATTAAAACAATAGAAAAATATAAGAAGAAAGAGGAAAATAGAAGGGGGGATAATAAAGAAAACAGGAGCTGGGTGGTGGTGGCGCAGGCCTATAATCCCAGCACTTGGGAGGCAGAGGCAGGCGGATTTCTAAGTTCGAGGCCAGCCTGGTCTACAGAGTGAGTTCCAGTACAGCCAGGGCTACACAGAGAAACCCTGTCTTGAAAAACACAAACAAAAAAAGAAAACAGGAAGGCAACTGAACAGTTCCAGCTAAAGACAGAATGTAAAGACAAAGAGGTGAAGAATTGCAATAACACAATCTACAAACAACCCCAACACTTGGGAAGTAGAGGCAGGGAGGCCCATGCCTAGGTCTGTCATGTTTCCTTTGAAAGAGCCTATCTTAAAATGGGTTAGCAAGATGAGTTTGAGAAGCAGCCCATGAATCTAGTATTCGACGTTAAACTGGGTCTCTTGTTATGCAAATGCCCACGTGAGCGCAGGTGCAAACTGTTCTATGTGCTCACCTGCTTAGTAGTTGCAGGGCCTGTCTCCACACCATCTTAGTTTTCCTTCTCTGATCATTGAGTTGGTGTGTTTCAATGAGTGTGTGGAATCTTTATGTATTATACATCCTGTGTTGGTTATGATGTCCTTTGCCTTACAACCAGAAGGTATGGCCCATGGATCAGGAAAGGGACATTATAATAGTAATGTGCTCACACCAGGGCTTCCACTGGAGTGCCCGAGGGCCCAGGACTTTTAAGCTGTTGCTTTTACTTGTCTTTCTTCTAGGGAACTAGGGAGACTCACTGTATGTTTCAGATAAGATTCTTACAACGTGAAGTACTGCACAGGTCTAATCCAAAGCTTTTTCTCTCTAGCAGAAGGTGTTCCTCAGGTCAGGACTTGGAAAATCATCCATTAACCCTTTCCCTGAGTTTCTGGAGAGGGTTATGTAGGGAATAATCTTTGTTCCTAGAAGTAATTAGTCACCAACTCAGCATGGGTCTATTAAAAAGCAGGGTCTTGCTGCTTCTCCAATGCTGGAAGAGATTATTCCAGCACATATATGGTGTGTGAACACCAAGATCTTCTGTGTAATTGGGTGGCAAATCTGTTCAATGATGTAGTTAGTGGCAGCTGTGCTTTTTTAGTGTCTGGAGATTTTTGTTCTGTTGTTTTTCTTTAATCTCTATCTCTTTCTTTGTCTCATGTACCACCATCCCTCCTGCTCTTTTTCTTGCTTTACCTCTCCTTCTGCCTCACTCCATATCTCTCTCTCTCTCTCTCTCTCTCTCTCTCTCTCTCTCTCTCTCTCTCTCTCTCTCTCTCTCTCTCTCTCTCTCTCTCTCTCTCTCTCTTTCTCTCTCTCTCATCTCTATCTTCTTTAAAAAATTTTCTGCTACTTAAACAGCACTTTTTCCCTGAGGCTCTGTTGGTGATTCCTAATCTCTGAATTTGCACTCACTGTACAATGAAAGTGGGGTGCTCTCCATGTGGGATGAGCTCCCCCAGAATAAACAATCATCCTCTCCTGTTTTCTAGAGTTCCTTTCTTTTCTTTTTTGGAACTGAAACTAGCTTTTTTTCTATTCCTGGTTTATTTCCCTGAAGATTCTAGTTGTCTATTTGTGAGTGCTGTCCAGGATCTCTATCTTATAAGCATGGTTTTGTAAACAATTAACAGATAATTGTTATTATTTAGAGAATTGTGTCTTTATTATCCATTAAATTTTCTATTAAATTCTCAAAAGGATGAA
Organism: Mastomys coucha; assembly: GCF_008632895.1. Classification (NCBI taxonomy): domain Eukaryota; kingdom Metazoa; phylum Chordata; class Mammalia; order Rodentia; family Muridae; genus Mastomys; species Mastomys coucha. Next base: position 27,261,406 of record NW_022196896.1, on the reverse strand, counting down.
ACTGAGTACCCAGCTCACTACATCTGCAGCCCATGGGAGTATTTTCTTATGTGAGAAATAGAAATTAGAAACCAACATACAATATACCATTGACTTTGCCCATTTGTTTAAACTGTTGGTGTTTGGAGACAGGTTCTTTGAAGTATTGACAGTAATTAGATTCTAGAATGATGCCTAGGGCTGCTTCTCTTGGTGTATCCCAGCTGAATGTCCCTGCTAAACTGTGTACTAAGAACTGTAAATACCAACTAATATGTTATAGTGATGTGGGAGAGTGGCCTGATTGGGGGGTTGGAAATGGGTAGTATAAAGCAATACTCCATGGAATAAAGGCATAAATACATAAGACATCAGCTTCTACTCTCAGAGTCTGTGAGAATACTAGTAGACACAGGAGAATATAGGATATTTCCTGGCCATGATACCCTTGCACTTTAAAAGATCCTGGCCTTTCCCAGTTCATATCAGGGGAGCAGAAACCATTTCGATGCCTAGTACCTGCAAGGTTTTGAGGACCATATACACGTACACACACACATGCATGAACACACACACACAAACATGTCACACACATACTAATACATACACACACCACTCATATATGTCACACATATGCACACAAACACACAAACACACACCCCATACTACATACACATGCATATAAACACACACACCACTACACATACTGCACACATACCTTGAATGTACATCACATCCACCCAAACACCACACACACAAACACACACAGGCATGTACACATACACACACATGTGTACAGTTTTAAACCTGTCTGAAAACTAATTATCTGTCCTCCCAGTTTCACAAAATGGTCATTTTTCTAACACGCATACAGATTGTATATAGGTTCTTAATCTATTATCAATTCAACACATACACACACACCAAAACAAAAAAATCAAATGTCTCTCAGATAAGTATAAACTAAACTGAGATAAAAATGTAAATGAGCAAATATGTAGGTATTAGTTAATTTCTAAATATATAAATACAGAAATAACAATTTGTGCATATAGTAAAGGCACCTAATTTATCCAGAGATATGAAAAGATATCATTTTCCAAGATTGTATATGTTATGTGAGTCTCTAGAACAGATCATTTGGTTTTATTTCTTTCCCTTTCCCTTCCTCTCTCCTTTCTCTGTCTCCTCTCCTCTCCTCTCCTCTCTTCTTCTCTCCACTTTTTTCTCTCCTCTCTCTCTCACTCTCTCTCTCTGCACATACACACACACACACACACACACACACACACACACACAAAATCTGCATAAAGATGCCCATAATACTGGTTTATACATAGATAACCTTGTAGAGCTATAATCACAATTGGGGAGACCTACTAGGGATTCTTTGTGACTTCCACTTTCCCACCAATGTTGTCAGTGGTGAGCATTCATCTGCTTTCCCAGACTGTTTGGCATCATCATTTTTTAAAGCTGTGTCTCTCAGTGAATGTATTGGTTTGACAAAGGTCTTCCACTCTTCCATTGCGCAAAGTCTAATGAATGAGTTATAACTAGCATATAAACTATTTGCTGTCACATGACATGCTATTAACTACATAATACTGTGGACAAAGCTTCTTTTAATTATTTACCAATCTATACATGCTCTCATAAATCATTAATACTAGCACATAAATGTTACAATCACAACATGTAGACCATTGCTTTACTTTTTTCTTGGGACTTTCCCCATCAAATAATGGTTTCTCAAGGGAAGTTTGATCACACTATCTTTACATATCTAATATCCCTAGATACAGTGGGTCTTATGGGATAAAGAGAAACTAAGAATTTTATGTACATTATCAATTATTCTGATAAAATTTGTGTTTTCTTTAATTAGAACTATTCACTCAAAGGAAATGAATGTAGACCATTGAGATAATATCTTTCATGTAAATCAAATGTAATTATCAATTTCTCCTTGCTGCGACTATTTTATGCACAATCATATTAAAAAAGAGAGTTTAAAAATGATTTCTTTATGTGGGCAAAGGACTCCAGCAGATTTTAACCTGCCTACCTTTATGGCTCAGCTCCGCAATCATCCAATTGTTCCAGTATGACATGACATCAATTCCTTTAGCTTTATGCAAGGGCTAGGCCTCACTTTCTCCCTGTACAATCCACCTTCCGTCAGCTAGGATTCACTTTCAAGAAAGGAGTATTGATTATAAAGTGATGTTAAGGTTTCAGAATGATTGAAAAGGTAGATAAGCATGTAAGATCAACATCTCAAGCCTGATTCTTAACTTCTCTCCTTTTTTATGACAAGCTATACAATCTTGGTTGGGGGTTCTGGCCTTTCCTATTTCTACATGCATCTTGATTTTCATTGTCACCTTCTCATGGCTAGATTCTTGGACAATGAGCTGATTGTCCTTTATCACCCATCCTAAAGGAAAGGATAGGCTAGGGGATTTTTGTTTGTAGACAAAGAAAAAGTATACTTTACCTAATGTATCTTAGATACTATTGTTTTAATATGCAGTTAATATTTACAAATGTTAAAACAGTTTAATGTTTTTACATTTCTTATTTTTGAGGTCATAATAATCATAATGATAATATAATATTATAATAATATAATTTCAACATTTTCCATTTCCAAACTCACCCTCCCCTCCAAACCCTCACATATATTCCTCCCCTCTTCTTCTAATACATTCTCTCCTATTTTCACTAATTGTTATTGAATACATGTATAAACATGTATATATATACATATATATGTTCCTAAATTTAAACTATTTTGGTCTATATAATAATGCATGTATTCAGGGCTGACCATGTGGTATTGGACAGCCAATTAGTGTGTTCTTCCCTGGAGAAGACCAACTATCCCAATTTCTAGTTGCCTACAGTTCTTTGTGTAGGGTTCAGATCTTGGGCTTTTTCCCTATCTACTTTGGCATGTCCATTGGTGTCCTTCTTCAGCTCATCTAAGGGTTATTATGATCATGAGACTTTATAAGTGTAGCTTCTGACCATTCCTAGAAGACACAACTTCATGGCAAAATCCCAATCCTCTAGTTTCTACAATCTTCCCTGTGCCTTAGGTGTAGGATTATTTTGTAGCTATATCCATTGGGACTGGACTCCATAACTCTGCATTTTGATTGGTTGTGGTATTCTATAGTAGTCTTCATCTGTTGTAAAGAGATGTATCCTTGGTGAAGGGTAAAGTCTACACTTATATAAAGATAAATGTTTGTATTCTTAACCTAAGTTTTTAAAATACCATGGCTACTGGATACCTACCACGCTTGTCCATTTAGACAGGGCATATTTCAAATGCTCAGTACCCACTTGTGTCTGCTTACTTCTTTACTAGACAGTGCAGGCTTGTAGGCATCAGCTGCTACCAGTCACCAGCTACAGAAATGTAAACTAAAGGCTGCACAGAGAAATGATAGAGTTCTACACCAAAAATGCAAGTCACTCTGCCAGGAAAGAACTTCCATATTTCTGTGGTAGAAGTATCAAGAGTTGTGTTCAAATGAACCCATGTCTGTGTTCACTGTATAAACTCTGCCTGGGTTTTCATCTGTGAGATGCAAAAGTCATCATGTGCTAGAGAATGGATCTAAGTAACCTGATAATACTTTCAAGTGGCCTTAGAGAAGTTGAACCTTTCCAGTCCTCCATTATTTAACTAGTGATGGCATTGGTTTTCAATAAATATAGAAAAAAAATACAGGGGGCTGGAGAGAGATGGCTTAGTGGGTAAGAGCACTGACTGCTCTTCCGAAGGTCCTGAGTTCAGATCCCAGCAACCACATGGTGGCTCACAACCACCCGTAATGAGATCTGGTGCCTTCTTCTCGTGTGTCTGAAGACAGCTACAGTGTAATTACTTACAATAATAAATAAATCTTTTAAAAAAAATACAGGCTGGAGAGATAGCCCCACAGTTAAGAGAGTGTGCTGCTCTAGCAGAGGACCTGAGTTCAGTTTCTAGCACCCATGCTGGGCAGCTCACAATCTCACCACAAGATGATGTAATGCCTTTAGCCTCTGAGGGTAATCACGTGCACATACACAAATGCACACATACATACACACAAAAAAATAAAAAATGTTAAAAAGAAGAAATATAAAAATGTAAAAATACTAATCAGGCTTCTAAAAAAATATGTGTTGGGTTAACAACCAAATTAAACAGTAGCCCCGCTGCTGGTTCTCTGTTGAGAGAAATATCTCCAGCTCCAAGTTACAGAGGCCATGCTCATTTGCATGCTGGTATTCTGTTGAAATGGCTTTCACAATTCAAAAGAATAAATTGTATCTCAGTCCAAGGTCATTATTTGCACTGGATTATAATATAAATCTTCTTGCTTTCAATAATAGGGCTAATTTATTGCACTGTGCACAATGAACTCTGCTTCGGTTCTTATGAGTTATAAGGTATCTTGTTGAGACTGTCAATGGTGATTTTTTTTAAAGTAACTTCATTAATATGTGATCCATATGCAACAAAATACCTTTTAAATACACAAATCCATGGACGTCGGCAAATTCAGAGTTGTGCAACTGTCAACACTATCTAATTTCCAAATATTTTTATCACCCCAGTGAAAAACTCCTTATCCATCAGCATTTAATCCATGCCACCCCTCCCCAGCACAAAATAGCTACATTGAAACTAGAAAAACATTTCAATGCAAAGCTCAAAATTTTTGTAATTGGAATAGGTAGTGAACAATTAGAATGTTGTTTTATATTGTCCGCCAACCACATGCTTCTTCCTCCACTCTGTACCTATTGGATAGTGTTGGTGTGCTAGAGTGGAGGAGCACAGATAGGTTTGTCTTTGCAGTGTGCTCAGAGTGCATAGGTTGCATCTTGTCTGTGTGCTTCGTGGCTATAAAATTAGACACAGCACCATTTTGCGTGACGTTTGTTTTAAGTTACTAAAATGTCATCATCTACTATCTCTGACTTGGGAGAACTGTGAACAAACATTCTTGGGGATGTGCCTGTGGCTTCTATGTTTACTCAGATAAAATTTGCCCCCCACAGCATGAACTACAAAGTGTACAGATGGGTGTTTGTCCACTTCTGTCTCACATTCTGTCCCTAATCCTGTCCTATTCTCTATTCTGTTCTATGCCTTTCTGGGTAGGGTTTTGACTACCTTTCCTCATTCTCACACATATATGCCTGTATTGGGTGGTATACAATATTATAGAATACCCATTATTTCTACTATTTGTTCCTGTCATATATTCATATGTATAGGAAAGGTTTACCTAGTAGATAATTCTGACAGTCCATGGTTACTTCCAGATCCTGATTTGGTTTTACTTCATTGTATATATATCATATTGTTTGAGACTTACGTCACATTTATATTGCTTTCCTCAAATATAGTGATGCTTCCTTAAGAATAGAGACCTCATGGGGTTTGGAATATAGCTCAGTATCTTTGTTGTAAAGGTCTTGCCTAGCATGCTTAAGGCCCTAGGCTTGATTTCCAGTGCTGCAAGAAAGAAAGTAAGAGACTACAAAGGTACTGCCTGTTTCTGTCTCTGTCCCTGCCAGCACATCCCAGCCCAGCCCATCTGACTATAGTATGATCCTTTGCCATAAAAACATAATGGTTGATGGAACTAGTATAGCTGACAGGTAGAAAGATTGGGTATTAATCACCTTTATCTAATGACCTTACTTTTTTCCACTCATTTTCTAATTAAAATATCTGTTTTCCTCTTTCCATTTCCTTTCTCTAAATCCTCCCATCCCTCCCTTTCTCCTGTTCAAATTCTTTTTCTTTAATTGGTGTGTGTGTGTCACATAAATATATAAATACAACCTGTTAAGTTTGTTTAGTACTGTTATATGTATATGATTTTAGGGCCGACCACTTGGTATGAAACCATCCACTTGTGGCTCGTCCTTAGGAAACACTACTCCTTCTGCTTTTAGTATCCCTTACTTATCTGTAGTCCTTTGTCTAGGGAGAGTCCCATAAGATTTCCCCTCCTATGGCAGCATGTTTATTGGTGTCTCTATGCTCAGATCTTGTTTACATAGTTATAATGTTGAGGGTGAGGCTTCCCCATCGTTGCTAGGAGATACAATCTCACATCAGATTGTCTGGTCCTCTGGCTCTTACAGTCTTTACACCCAGTCTTCCAAGAAGCTCCCTAAGCCTTAGGTGCAGGACTGGTGTGTTCAATGTATTCACTGGGACTAGGTGTACCAGAATTGGTTGTTCTCAGTGCTTTGACCAGTTGTGGTTTTCTGTGATGGATCCTGTCTGCTGCAAAGCAAAGCTTTGGGTTGTAAGGGTTAGGAGGGTTGGGAGTTACATTTTATTGTGGATATAAGGACAAGCATTTAGAATGCATTTAGGAATTGTGCTCATTTATAAAAGTGGAGAGAGTAGATCCTCCTCCAAGAACCATGACTTCACTAACCCTGATGCAGCTGGCTAGGTTTCCAATACCAGTCATAAATTCTTTCCTGTTGAGTGAGTCTGAAGATCAATTAGATAACTGTTGGTTAGTATCAAACTATGAGTGCCACTACTACATTTTTTACAGGGGAACTGAGTTTCTGCAGCAGATGTTGCAGTTTCTCCACATTTGCTCTATAGCTCTACTGCTCTCTATTGCTAGATTTCTCTCTTCTTTGGGTTCTGATTTTGTGACTAGCTCTGTAGAACATATTTAAATCTAATTCCTCATGTATTCTCCTCTCATCTCCTCTTTTCTGTCACCACATTAAGTATATACAATAAGAGATGTTAGCTTTTCCATCTCCCTCTATAGGCTGTGGACTTCCACAGGCTGTGTGCCATTTTCATGGGCAAGATAGAACCTTGCACACTGTCTGATACATAGTAGGCCATTCATCAATGTTTATTCCATAAATTAACAAACAAAAGTAAACAGTGTTCTAGAAGCTTTCTGACTACTTGTAAAGACAACATTTTTGAAGCAATGAAGCAAGAAGCTAACATCATTTAGGTGCTAATTATGTAAATTGAACAATCTGTAAACCAACAAGCTTTAGGAACCCATAGAGCATGGAGCTGGCAAAAGAAAATCTTTAAGTATACGTCATCCACCACCACTCACTTACATGGAGATTGGATTTATTATGCATCTCTTTCAGATGTTAAATGAGACATCATTCACACGGCCCAGAGACACCTCATGTTATGCCCTTTAGGTCACCAATCCTGCCGTTTCCTGTAATACTCTGAAGCCCGTCATTCTTTGCCCCATGCCCCTTTCCCACATCTGGCTGTATCTACTTTCTAGATGTCTCCCAGTGCTTCCCATCAGTCCACACCACACACACACACACACACAC
>NW_022196896.1:27240736-27253934 GCF_008632895.1 Mastomys coucha | reverse complement strand
AAAAAAAAAAAAAAAAAAAAAACTGAAAACAACCCAGGAGCTAGAGACTCCCTCCCTCTAGGAAGTAGTTGGGTAGAGAGAGGGCTGCATGGAGGAGCTATGGACAGTGCTATGATCTTAAAACAAGTACACTAAGAATAGGAAATGGAAGAAGCCTGCTTGGAGTTGGTCAGGAGCCTTTCTGTCTGTCAGGTCATGCCCTGGCACCGTGTATACATGGCAAAGAGCACACAGAAGCTGTGGATGCTGTTCAGCCTGAGATTAAGTAGGAGCGGGATGAGGAGTCACTCCTGGGGCATGGTGCTTTATGCCACTTTTTTGTGGGAGTTTCATTTTCTGATTAAGTATAATCTATGTCTAGTACACACAGAAGTCCTACCTAAGCAGACCTCACTTTTGTCTTCTTTCTGTTCACATGGACAGCTGAGCTCATCTGCCTCCTGACACCAACATGATCCTTTAAGGCTTTATGCCCATTGATCCAAAAGGTCTAAGGCTCCAACCTTTCACATTATATAGCTTGAGCTTCCCATCTGGATGCTAAAGTGTGGTACTTATGGCAACACAGCATCTCTGCCTCAGTTAGGAGAAAAATCAATATTTAAACAGAAATGATTTTGCTTAACACAAGGAACCTGCTAGACTGACATGGTGATTGGATATCTGAGACTCCAAACAGTGGACAGGATGCAAGCTAGAAGAAGGAGAAGCAGAGATAACAGGTTACTGGGGTCCTGCGACTATATTTCATAGGCCTATCCTTAGGAAGTCGGTATCTCAGAGAATGGCTTGCCACTAACAGAGAGACCACCCAAGTACAACCACATGAGGAATGCTTCTGTCTTTGTTCCCACATCAGTCACCTCAGACTTTCCAATAGTATCTTCTGTGGGCCATAGATAAAGAACCATGAATGGTATGGGTAAGAAAAGAAGGGTCCCTCCAACCCAGAGGGAAGAAGGAACATTTAAAAAACAGGCCTGCCAGGCAGTGGTGGCACATGCCTTTAATCCCAGCACTTGGGAGGCAGAGGCAGGTGGATTTCTGAATTCAAGGTCAGCCTGGTCTACAGAGTGAGTTCTAGGACAGCCAGGGATACACAGAGAAACCCTGTCTCCAAAAACAAAAACAAAACAAACAAACAAAAAAAAACAAAACAAAAAAAAAACAGGCCTGATAAACATAGGATACGGTATATGTAGTCTGTTGGGTATTACTAATGGTGGAGCCAACATGCATTAACATCATGGCACAGAGCTGGCTTAGCCATATGTTCATGATGAGATGAACTTCTAACAAGGAAGGAGAATAAAGGATTAGAAGAGGAAAATATCTGGCAAAGTCCAGTCCCCAGACACCAGGCTACACCGCTAAACTGTTACTGTAACCTGAAGAATTGAAAGGAAGAAAGTGGATACACTCTGGTGTAATAACTCGCTGAAAGCCCCCTATAAGGACCAGAAAAGCCTTTGTGTCATATTCTTAAAGTCTCCATAAACACATATCTGCATTGAATCCTAGATTAGGATGACCATCAAAAATTAAGAGAGAGAATTTTATACAAATATTGACAATATCAGCTGTGTCCTGAGACATATGTTTTGCACATATTTAACAAGACAAACAGATATTCAGTGACTATAATGGATAAAATGTTACCATAAAACCAAGTTTTTTTTTTCTTTTAAAGAAAGGATGATAATGGTCTAGCATATAGAGTAAGGTCTCAGAAACACAGTAAACCCTTCGAAAGTGTTTTCCTTAAAGAATGGGTTTCTCCTCTCCTAAGTAAGCACTTCACAGAGAGCATATGGCTAGGGTAGCAGACTTGAGCTATGTGCATCAAAAAACCAACTTTTTCCTTCCATATACTCTGCAATGATGTCATTCAGCAGAAGGGTGTGTGTGTGTGTGTGTGTGTGTGTGTGTGTGTGTGTGTGGTTGTGTGTGTTAATTTAATAAAACTCTTTAAAAAGATAATATCAAGTTCTGAAAGAACTAATTATCAATAAAATCACTTAGTATCACATTCAGCAAATTCAATGTTTACTACTACTATAAAATATAAAGCATTTATGAGAATTTGTATAACTAATAAAAAACAAGAAAGCTACAAATGCCCAGGGTATATTGTAAGAGCGTTGGTACATTTTTAATGGAAATTTTCTTAATTTTCTTAGTAATAATCTCCTCTCTCTCAGCCGATGGGTTTCCCAAGATTCGCATAGCTGAGTTAAAAGCACAAACAGTGGGATTCATGATGTAATGAGTGCTACAGGTGAGCTGTTCTTTTCTCCCTGGTCATTTCTAACGAATTTAGCTGTTTGTTTGCGTCAATAGATGCTGCTCTTTTCATGACAAAAAGTACTCAAGCATTTATCATGGTTAATATGTACCATGAAACTAATTGTGCTTTCTACATTGTGGCCTTGAAAGAGCACTCAGACCTATGCAGCACATGAATTAATGTGTCAAGGCTGTTGTAAATTCTACATTCCCATCATTTCTGTAGATGTCTTTAGACATATTAATGCATATCTTCTTTATTCATGTTTAAATCAAGTTTTATATTTCCTGAAGCCATTTAAGTAGTTAGATGACAGTAAGAGTCTTCTCTGGACAATGAAGTTGTCAGGAATTAGTGTAGGCCCCTACTCACAACTGTAGAGTGATGAACAGAAAAAAGTGATAAATGAGATACTTTTTTAAACAGTGTAGATTGTCGCATAGCTGCTTATGAGGTGCAGCGTGACTTAATACATTTACTCAATGTACTGAAGGATTAAGTGAGAATAATTAACATCTGTTCCAGCTATGACACCTTTCTAAAGAAGAAGAATATAATTCCTCTCAAGTCATTTACTAGCATCTGCCTTCAACGCATATATATGTTTTAACACCCAGCAAAATAGAACAGTCATATGGAGGCTGCAAAAACAGAATATACTGCTATTATATTGCAATTTAATACAATATATCTATTGTATGCTGAGTCATTTGACAATGAACATCTCACAATGCAAGAGTTATAGAAGACTCTTGTCTTAGTTGGTATCCTGACACCAGGTCTGATGAATCCTGCTGTCTCTTCTGTGTAGACCCAGGTCCTAGTCATCAGTACATGTCCCTATAGATTCTGTACTGTTGGCATCCTGCTCTTAAAATGAGAACAAATCCATTCTCCATATACATATGATAGATGGGGTGGAAAATAAAACTCCTTAGTACACTTTTTGATTCACACTATCCAAATAATTCTTGTGTGCAGGTGTCTGTGTGTGTGTGTGTGTGTGTGTGTGTGTGTGTGTGTGTGTGTGTGTGCGTGCGTGCGTGCGTGCATCTGTGTATACAGGTGCACTTAGCCCTCTATGCACAGGTAGAGGCCAGAAGATGCTATCAGGTACCTTCCTCTAGGACTTTTCACCTTGCCTTCTGGGTAAGATTCCTCACTGAACCCAGATTTCACTGTTTCGTCTAGACTGGCCAGAGCGCCTCAGATATCCTATTCCTCTAGCTGTGCCTTCCTACACATGGGATTACAAGTAAGAACCCCACTGACCAGCTTTTACATGGGTCCTGTAGATCCCAGCACAGGCTTCCGTTCCTGTGTGGTGGGCACTTTACCCACTCAGCCACCTTCCCAGCTCCAGAATAATTCACCATTAACTATTACCAGTTTCAGTGTTTCCTCTTTATGTCTACTGTGACTGAAGTGTTGCTTGTTGCAAAATAAGTTACAGACCAAAAGGACAAGTCACTGATTAGACGTCCAGCATTTGCAAAAGTCTTTGACTGGACGACTTGTGATCTTTCTGCTGTGCTCCCTTCTCATAGGGGCATCAGGACCTGGGAGCTTAAGCACTAACTGGCAGGGTGAATCACATAAAGCAAGCTGTCTCTGCTGGCATCGATTTCCTCTGTGAATCAGCCATTCGAGGGATCTGGGTTTCTCAGCGAATTGGCTTTTAAATAACGAGCAGCAATCATCTATTTACCATTTACAGGTCCTTGGGGAAACTTGAATGAAGATGAAGGATTGTGTAATAACCATAATGTATTTGCTATCTAATAGTCAAATATAACCCCTCTTTTGGGTCAGTGTGGTTTGAAAAGCTGGATGTGATCTTCATAGCTAATTAAGTTTCCAGTGCTGGGGTTCAGGTGTGCTGATGCAGAGTGATCAGGTGTATGGATTTATATATTGTCCCTCCCTTCTGTCTCTGAGTCCTAGCAGAGGTCATCTCTCTGGTCATCTTGTCTCGCCATCAGTAAGGTTGGTAGAGCTACCAAATAAGATAGTTCTTCTATGTGGAGCTTTATTAAGTAAGAAATAAAGGAAACAACTGATATGGACATCCTGTTTGGACTGAGCACTCTGTTTCATGGTCTCAGAATTTTGACTACTTATGTATCTTGCATTGACTGCTGCCCACTGCAAAATGAAGCTTCTAGACCAAGGCTGAAAGCGGCCAAAGTCTGTGAGCATGAGCTAAATATTTAGAAGGCAACTTGACAGCCTAGGCATTTAGCAAACAAACAGGAGCAGGTTCAACCCTAGAGCAAGCATATGATCTCCCAGTCATGGGCTTTTGCCCAACCAGGGTTACAGTACCAGGTATACAGTTCCTTCCTGTGATAAGGTCTCGAAGCTAATCAGAACATGTTTCCTTTTCCCATAACTGCCGTGCCATTATTCCATCACATGCACATCTTGCCTGGCAGGTCAGTAAGATAGCTTTGGGTTTCCCGCACTAAGTGATGTCCCTCGGGCACAGGCAGGTATCATTGTCATCAAGACACTCTCTGAATTTACAGGCAGCTTTCTGCTACCTTACTAAAAATTCAACAGAGATGCATCACCTCGGGTTTTTTTTTTCAGTTATTTTTTCCTCTCTTGTTTTATTCCTTGATTTTGCCCCCATTTTTCCATCAATATAATATTGTCAGTGTGTTCTTGGGAAAATGATGAGCTAAGTAAAATGTAGGAGTTCCAACTGGCTAATTAAGTCCTAAAGACTGTCAAATATAGGCACACATATTTATTCTTCACAAAAGCTTTGTTTAGCTCCTAGATGGCTAGAGTATATAACTCTATAGAGGAAAGTATAACTGAATATGTAGGATTCTCCTTTAAATTCTTATTTGATTTTTCCCTCATCCAATTTAATTTTTGTAATAAAAATATAATTATATCATTTACTCATCTCTCCAACTCTCCTTATCTGCCCTCCCTCTCAAAATTCATGTTATTAATCCATGTGTGTGTGTGTGTGTGTGATTTTAAGGCTGACCACTTGTTACTGGATAACAAATTAGGAGCACCTCCCTGAGAAAAATTAGTTTTCCCTTCCTTGGCATAATTAGTACCTGTATTCTTTGTACAGGTGCAGGGACCCACGAGACTTCCCTCTTCCATGTTAGCATGCCCATTGCTGCTATCGTTGTTCAGATATAATTTAGGCACTCATACTGATGATGTAACACAGGCATAGCTTCCCTCTCATTCTAGAAGACACAATACAGCATGCTTCTTGCTCCCTTGACTCTCATAATCTTTCAGGCCCTCTTCTGTAAAGATCCCTGGGCCTTACCCCATTCAGAAGGGCTAAGATCAACAAGACAAATGACCAAAAATGCTGGATGTAAAACCCTCATTCACTCTTGGTGTGAATGCAGCCACTCTAAAAATCAATGTGGACAACTGAACTGAAAACTAAGGATTCTTTGGAATGTCAGTTGTGTTTAGTGGTGTTTTGCTGAGGCAAAACCTGAAGGAGCGTTTTACTGAAGCGGACACAGATGAAAGGCTAAGGCAGACTCATGAAGAAATATTTGGCTGAAGCAGGCACAGGAGAAAGAATGTTCTGCTGAAGAAAGCACATGAAAGGACACATGATGAGTGATTCTTTGCTAACGAAACGCATGTATTGGTCCACCTTACATTGTGTAGTTGAGCTGCCTTTGTTGGGACTCCATAGGGAGAAATGCACCAAAAATCTTCTGGTGATGTGCTGCAGTTTCTTGCCACTTCTGCGAAGTAGGACTGATTGGCCAAGTGATTCCTGCTGAGTCAGGCAAGACACATGCTGAGACAAGACCCAGGAAGGAAATGTGATGTTTGGAGGGCGTATAAAAAAGACTCAGTGGACAGTGACAGGCTGAGCTTGACTTGCTTGGTACAGCTAGCTGGGCAATGCGTCTTGGTCTCGAGTCTTCACTGGTCTTCACTTTGCTGAGAGAAGCACAGCCAATAACTTCTCCCGGCATTTCTCTGGGTCCTGCCTGCTGCCTCGTGCTGAGGCTGAGGTCTGGCTGTCTCTGCTAGGTGCCACCTCTGCTGGTTTGTTTGCTGTCCCAACTCTGTCAAACTGGGTTGCTGACGTATCCATGAAGTGTTTGAGTGGATCGAGCTGCTGCCGCACCTGTGGACTGGACAGCTCATTTCCAGACAGCGTACATGGGAGTTGCTTCAAAGAACCTTTCTAAACAGGTCCGCTTTTCCCTGCACCCTTTCTTTTCCACTACAGGGCTAAAAAGGAGGCTAAAGGGTTTAAGAACCATCATTAAAAATAGGTTTTGAAAAACTTAAAGATACAGACAATCCTCAAAAACCTAAAAATAAATCTATATGGTCCAGCTATACAACTCCTTGGCATATGCCTGAAGAATTGGACAGTTTACTTCATGGATAGATACTTCCTCAGCCGTGTTCATTGCAGCTCTATTCACAACAGATAGGAAATGGAAATAGCCTGAAGGTCCTTCAACTGATGAGTGGATAATGGAAATGTGGTAGGAAAAATGAAATCATAACTATTACAGGCAAATGGATGAAACTATATTGGGTGAAATAACTCAACCAAGAAGGACAACACCACATATTCCGTCTCATCTGTGGTTCCTAGCACCAAGTCTTCAAATGTAGTCCATAACCTGGAGTAACGTAACAACAGAAATCAAGAAAGTAAGAAGTGATAACGGTAGAGAGCGAAAGTGAATGAACATGAATGGTAGGAAAATAACAGGATACCAGTGATAAGGAGAAAATAAGAAAAGGGTGGGAATTTAACTGAAGAGAAGGAGGTAAATACAGAAGGAGAGAGAGAGGAGGGATAAATAATAAATTATGGATAAATGTGCGATACATGTTTTCTCAGTAGCTAATTTATATTCTTTTCACAAGAACCATAGAGTATCTGGCAGAAACCACAGTGTTAGGCATGAGAAGCCTTCTTCCGAGTTGTTGGTCAGAGGAGTCCAAGAGACTCCAAAACCAGTATAGGTCACCACTCTTGCCCTTTGTTGTCTCCCAGAAGTTGAAGGCAAATCTTTATTGCTGAAGACACCATGCATTTTAGACACAGGACTTCGCAGTTTGAGCTGGGTCTGATCTGAACTCCTCCTCCCTGAGGAGTAACTTTCATAGTACTTGAAGGTGGTATTAAAGCTGCCAATGGAGAGAAGCAAATAATAGTCGAAGCTAACCATAACACATATGAGCTACAACAAGGACCAGCATGACAAAATGTCCCTAACTGTGCAACAGTAGAAATTATATATTGGTAAAACTAAACATTGTCTAATTGGACTTAAGGCCTCCTTACCAGGAAGGAAATCGTGCCTAGGGATGGAAACCTAGTGAGCTGTGTGGGGCTTGTGGGATTATGGGTCTTATGGGAGAGCCTACTACTACCACTTCACTAAACTAGTATATTTCTTTTCCTAACTGCATTCTACGTAATTATCCAAATACCCACAGTAAGTCTAGCTGTCACCATTCTACCAAAAGCAATTTACAGATTCACTACAATCACAATAAAAACCACCACATTTGTCACAGAAATAGAAAAAATAAACATCTTTAAACTCATATGGAATCAGAAAAGTATGCTGAAGGGATTACCATTTCAGATTTCAAGATATATTACAAAACTGTAGTAATAACAACAGTGTGGTACTGACACAAAAACACATGCTGAACAGAACTGTGTGATGGCCCAAATACGTGTGTAACTACAGACATCCGAAATTTGGGGAAAGCAGTCAAAAGCATACATTAAAGAAAAGGTAGCACCTTCAATAAATTTTATTGGGAAAACTGGGTGTCCATATGTTGAGGAATGGAATTAGACCCATAGGTATCACCCTGCAAAAAATAACTCTAAATAGTTCTCTCCAAGCTTGAAACACAAAATTGCTTAAAGAAAACAGTACCTATGAGATAAAGGTGTAGAAAAGCACTTTCTGAACAGGACTTCATTTGCCTATGAATAAAGGCTAGCAACTGACAACTAACCTCACCAAACTAAAAAGCTTCAGCTTGGGAAATAATCAAGCTAGAAGGAAGCTCATTTGTTATTTGGAAGAGGGTCTTTAACAGCTATACATCCAACATAGTTAATACCCATAATGCATAAAGAACTTAAGAGAGATTGAAGAAAACAAATGAGCCACTTAGAAATTGGCTACGGATCTCATAGATAATGAGTAATGGAAATCTAGCTAATAGAAATATCAGAACTGGCTGCAATGAAATATGTGAAAAATGCTCATCATGTTTAACAATTAAAAAATGTAAATCAAAATAACTTTGAAATTTCATCTTACTGCAATCAGAATGTTTCAATTTTTGGATTCCAACTTTTTCTCTATAACTCAGGCTGCCCATGTAATCCTCCTGCCTCAGCCTCCTAAATGCTAGAATTATAGATGTGCACCACTATGACTGGCCTGGCTGGGTCATTTATATAAGGCTTTTTTTTTTTTTTTTTTTAAGATTTGGCTACAGCAGGACATGAACATCCTCCTACTCCTTATGTTTAGTTATTGGCTGTTTAAATTCTCTTCACTGGAGAGCCTGAAAAGCATGGCCTCTGTGCCCAGGGCCATGTCATTATTTCACAGAAGGCATGGTCGCTCTCACGCTCTCACTCCTGTTTCTTCCTGGCCAGTGAACTTACTGAATGGATGTCTTTGGTACACCCTGCACCTTCTACTTTTGCCTTTGTAAGGGAGCTTAGCATCTCTTCCTGAACTTGAGATCCACAAACTATTGAAAAATCAAGGTCCAGGAATGTTGTTTAAGTCATAATCTAAGCTTTATCAGCTGGCCTAACTTGTTTGCAAAAAGGGCAGTTTTGCTCACTGGGAGAGATGTATTTGATTCAGATGTAGAGGGAACTCCCCCAACACACACTGATCTCAGTATACAGTTTTGCTCACTGGGAGAGATATATTTTATTCAGATGTAGAGGAATCTACCCCCAACACACACTGATCTCAGTATACAGCTTTGCTCACTGGGAGAGATGTATTTTATTCAGATGTAGAGGGAACTACCCCCAACACACACTGATCTCAGTATACAGTTTTGCTCATTGGGAGAGATATATTTTATTCAGATGTAGAGGAAACTCCCCCCAACACACACTGATCTCAGTATGCAGTTTTGCTCACTGGGAGAGATATATTTTATTCAGATGTAGAGGAATCTACCCCCAACACACACTGATCTCAGTATACAGAAATACCCTTTGACCTTTGAACCTAAGGCAACACTGAGTCGCTTTAGCTTCTTAGAGGTTAGCAACAGCCTCCAGAACTTGAGACAAGCCACACTTTGTGGTCAGATACACCATTGCCAGCCTTCCTCCTGGTGAGCAGGTTCTGTCTACTCTCTCACACTTATTACTGATATGTAAATCTACTTTCATGCACATCTTTTGCATGAGTTCTTCATTTCTTTGCAAGCACATGCATAGTTATTTCTACACTAATGACTGCTATGTGGCATGATAGAAATCCATCATCATGCAATATGGTATTTTTACAAGCTCCCTTGCATCAATGAAGCCAATTTACATTGCTAAAGAGGTTTTTCTCCTCCTGCTTTCAAGTGAGAAATAGATGTCATTGGTAGGGCATGCATGAGGGGAATAAATAAAATCTAAGTGCAGGCTGTGTCCTTGCAGTGCCTGTAGAACTGCACATGTGCAACTACATGAATGAAGATTAGGCCCAGAAGACACTTGGGCCTAATTTCAACAAAAGGAAGGAGACTGTAGTAAGAGGAGAGTTTCTGTGCCATCCCTCTCTGTTTTACACTTATATTTTAGCTGCATCTTAATCAATGAGGTGAATCATCAGTTTTCTTAGCTTTAGTAGTCCTGTTAATAGTCTTCCTATGAAAGCATGAGGAAGAGACCCAGACAGCTGAGTGCTACAGAGAGAAGCTCCCCAGGCTTCGCAAGGCGAAGTGATTTGGGGGTTTAGATGTATTTTTGAATCATGTTGTAAAGTACCTTAGCCTACAGGCATTGCAAGTATTACCAAGAGCTCCATTATCCAGCAGGAAAAGGAACCCATAGCCACTAAGAACAACAATATTTGATCATCAGTGAAAGAGAAATGAAGTGCTTTGGCCTGTACCATGGTGCCCCTAAATTTTGATCAAACACACAGCAAGTCAGCTAAGTGACATTTGAACAATGGTGCCAGTGTAGAAGTAAAGTGTGGCCAGTGTGACTGTTAAAAATAATGGGCACATTAAGAGATGGCAAGGACCACTGAACTCTATCTATGATGCCCAGGGAAAATAGAAGATCCTGAAATCAGTGGTTTACATGGACTTTTTGTTCATTGTTAATATTCTATGCAGGCAGAAGCAACCATCTCTCTTTTGTGGTTAAAAGTATTAGGGCATCCAATCACCATAAGGACTATTCAAGTTCCCTTTTCCAGGTCACTACTATCCCCTAGCCCTCTCTAGCCACCACTTAAGTTTTACATTTCAAGAATACCACAAAAATGGAATCCTGCAGTATATAACTTCAGAGTTGGTTTTTTTTTTTTTTTTGAGACAAGAGTCTCACTATATAATTCAGGCAAACACTGAACCACTATGCAGACTAAGCTGGCCTTGAACTCACAGAGATATATTTGCTTCCTGAATGCTTGGATTAAAGGCGTACACCACCATACTTAACACAAACACACACACACACACACACACACACACACACACACACCTGAGCAACTTGGGCTATTGCATATAGTGTTAATTTTACCTTTTGTTGGTGAATGGTGTCCCATAGTATGGACACAATAGTTTAGTCACTTATTTAAATATGTGTTAGTTGTGTCCACTCTGACTACCACAAATAAGGCTTCTAGGCACATATCAGTTTTTTGTGGAAATAAGTCTTAATTTCTCTGGGCTAAATTATTATAAAATACTTGGTTGGTGATATAATAAATAACTCTGAAAATTGGCAAATTTTCTATCCCCTATTAAATGACTAACTTCATTCCTCTAGATCTTTGTCAGCATTTAGAGTTGGAGATATGTACATATGGTGTGGTAGTTTGCTGTATGTATGTGTGCATGTGTGTGCCCATGTGTGAACGACTACTTGCCTACATGAAAAGGCTAGAAGAAGATATTAATGCCTTATTCTATCACAATCTATCTTATTCCTTGAGACAGGGTCTCTCTCTGAATCTGAAGGTCATTGTTTTGAGTAGATCCACAGGCCAGTAACCCCATCAATCCTCCTATCTCTGCCCTCCACACTACCAAGTTTACAGGCTAAAGTAGTATGCTGTGACCTTTTATGTGGGTGCTGCTCATTTGAACTGGAGTTCTTATGCTTGTGCAGCAAGCTGTCTCATCACTCGGACAGCTTGCCAGCCCCCAAAGTGGTCATTATTTTTAACACCATTCTGACAGATTTGGCGTGTGGTTCTCTGGTGCAATTTGCTCATAATTTATGGTGTAGAACATGTCTCTTGTGCTTATTTGACATCTGTATGTTTTCTTTAGTGTAGTGTCCCTTCAAGTCTTTTATACAGGTACTAATTGGGTTGTATATTCATATTCTTCTAGTATTACTGTATTTTAGCATGTGTATGTTTATGTGTGTGTATGTGTGTGTGTTCTATATATTAGTCCTCTGTTTCCTATGTTGTATGGATCATGCTTTTGAGTTAAGTCTACTAGTCAAGTCTAGTCTATTTGTCTAGTCCTACCTCTTGAATATAGACACCTTTTGTTTTTTAAAAATGACAGAAAGCTTAGGCATGGGATGCATTTTTCACAGTAAAGGATGAGTAAGGAAGAGAAAGGGGCCTAAATTGGCTTAAGATTGGTTCATTTGAATAATTTCAAGGACTCTGGGTGTGGTGGCTTCCCCAGTAGTCTGGCTTCTGAACCTAGACTGCTATGTGCAAAGGACCAGCAATGCAGAGTTCAAAGGCCTGAGAAAGAGGTCAGTAGACATGTGGGAGATGGAGTGACTCATCTGCCTGTAAGAAGACAGCTTTCAGGCTCCTTGTTTGCTTTCTCATAACTTCAACATCCCTCAGTGGACAGGAAGACCCCATATGTCAAAGCACCATGTATAAAAGATAGAAGATGTTAATACAGTTATGACTGATTTTGAAATTGTACCAGACTTGTAGGCTAGAGTAAACCCTACTTAGTCATAATGTATATAAATCTTTGCATAAATTACTAGGTCCCATGTACCAATATACTGTGAAGAATTTTTCATTTGCACTCATGATGAAGAGTTTAAATACTGGATTGTAGTTTGATTTGTTAGTATCATTCTTGTCTAGTCTTGACATCAGCTTCATGAGTGAGTTGGGACACACATGTTCCTTTTATTTTATGAAATGGAGTGATGGAATTGGAATTTTTAAAATGAAATAACAAAAGCCTAAAGAATTATTTTTGACAATTTTAATTTTCTTAGTAATTAGACGGTTACTCAAATTACCTGTTTCCTGATGAGTTGTGGCAATTTGGAAATTCAAGAGTGATTCCTGTCTTCTAGGTTGCCACATCCCCATGTAGGACTGTATTTCTTTTTTTTTTAACTTTTATTGCATTATGATGAGAAAAGTTACATGATTTTAATTTATCTGAATTTGTTAACATTTAAAAACGCATTTTAAGTAAATAAATTAAATCACATTCTTGTTTCCCTTTTGTACCCCAACTCCTCCCAGAGATCCCTCTTCAATACCTACAATACCTTTTTTTGTCATATTCCTTAAAATTTACAAAATATTATAACAATAAAAATAAGTATTATAAAAGTTGTTTGACATAAAACAACAATTTAACGGTCTTATGTAGACGCTCATCTACAGCAATAGTGAAAATACATTTTTCTCAATATAAATTTTAAATAAC
>NW_022196896.1:27235755-27240201 GCF_008632895.1 Mastomys coucha | reverse complement strand
GCTGAGATAGGAAAAGCAAGATTTCAAGACCCTTATGTTGTACACAGCCAGACACTGTCACAAACAAGGTGAGAGTATATATAGATTGTATAATATTGGACCTATTTCTCCAATTACCAAATTAGAGAGACCATGGATGACAATCAACAAATTTCAAATTCCTCATATTTTTGGATTTCAATCAATTAGGATATGCTGGTAATATTAATTTTCATATTAAGATATTAAGAAAAAGTAATTGTCATTTCCTGTTGTTTGTGTTGTAAGAAGTGGAATTAGGTTTGTGTGGATTTGTTGAAAGATTACTTTCTTGCTTCTTCTAGGGTGTAGTTTTACTCCTTATGTTGATGTTTTCCATCTATTATCCTTTGTGGGGCTGGATTTGTGGAAAGATATTATGTAAATTTTGTTTTGTCATGGAATATCTTGGTTTCTCCATCTGTGGTAATTGAGAGTTTTGCTGAGTTTGCCTGGGCTGGCATTTGTGTTCTTGTAGAGTCTGTATGACATCTGCCCAGGATCTTCTAGCTTTCATAGTCTCTGGTGAGAAGTCTGGTATAATTCTTCTAAGCCTGCCTTTATATATTACTTGACCTTTTTCTCTTACTGCTTTCAAAATTCTTTCTTTGTTTAGTGCATTTGGTGTTTTGATTATTATGTGATGGGAAGAATTTCTTTTCTGGTCCAGTCTATTTGAAGTTCTGTAGGCTTCTTGTATGTTCATGGGCATCTCTTTCTTTAGGTTAGGGGAGTTTTCTTCTATAATTTTGTTGAAGATATTTACTGGCCCATTACATTGGGAATCTTCACTCTCTTCTATACCTATTATCCTTAGGTTTGATCTTCTCATTGCGTCCTGGATTTCCTGGATGTTTTGGGTTTGAAGCTTTTTGCTTTTTGCATTTTCTTTGACTGTTGTGTCAATGTTTTTTATGGTGTCTTCTGCCCCTGAGATTCTCTCTTCTATCTCTTGTATTCTGTTGGTGATGTTTGCATCCATGACTCCTGGTTTCTTTTCTAGGTTTTGTATTGCCAGGGTTGTCTCTCTTTCTGATTTCTTTATTGTTTCTATTTCTATTTTTAGATTCTGAATGGTTTTGCTCATTTCCTTCACCTGTTTGATCATGTTTTCCTGTAGTTCTTTAAGGGATTTTTGTCTTTCCTCTTGAAGGGTTTCTAGCTGTTTACCTGTGTTCTCCTGTATTTCTTTGAGGGTGCTATTTATGTCTTTCTTAAAGTCCTGAATCATCACCATGAGAAGTGATTTTATATCTGAATCTTGCTTTTTCGGTGTAATGGTGTGTCCAGGACTTGCTATGGTGGGAGAATTGGGTTCTGATGATGCCAAGTGACCTTGGTTTGTGTTGTTTATTTTCATATGCTTGCCACCTCTCACTCTCTCCCCTGTCATCTGATTATCTCTAGTGCTACCTGCCCTTGCTAAATCTGACTGGAGCCTGTCCTTCCTGTGATCCTGATTGTGTCAGAACTCCTCAGAGTCAAGCTGTCTCTGGGATCCTGGGCTTGTTAGAGCACCTGAGAGTGGGGCTTGCTCTGTGTGTTGTGAGACTGGCTGGGGAGCTTGCACCCAAGGTCTGCTCAGGACATCAGCCCAAAGAGACTGGAAGGAACCCGAGCCACTGGGCTAGTGGAGTTCCTGTGTGCCTGGTCCTGCTGGTCCCAGTTACTCCCGGTGTTGGGACAGATGTTGGGTCCTCCTCACCTCTGATCCTGGGTGTTGTCAGAGTGCCTGGGAGTGGAGCTTCCTCTGGGTGTTGTGGGATTGGCTGTGGAGCTTGTGCCCAAGGCCTGCTCAGGACACCAGCCCAGAGAGACTGGAAGGAACCAGAACCACTGGGCTGGTGGAGTTCCTGTGTGCCTGGTCCCTCTGGTCCCAGTTACTCCCCGTGTTGGGACAGATGTTGGGTCCTCCTCACCTCTGATCCTGGGTGTTGTCAGAGTGCCTGGGAGTGGAGCTTCCTCTGGGTGTTGAGGGACTGAGGACTGTATTTCTGTCCCTTGACTGTCCTTTTGAAGCTGTGCGACAGGCACAATTTTGTTGCTGACACTGGTATTTTGTTGTATCCCTCTTTGTCGGTCTTGATAAAAGGCTGAATAGTTTTATATACCTTCTCAATGAACCAAGTCTGGTTTCATTGATTTTCTTGGCTATTTTTCCATTTTAAACACCATTGATTTCTGTTCTTGTTTTCATTGTTTCCTTTCTGCTCCTGGCTGTGGCTTTGTTTTCATCTCCAAACTCCAGTGGGTTTCAAATTATTGATTTGAAGGCCCTCTTCTTTTGTTCAGCATACGTTCAGTTTGGCAGATCTCCCTGTGAGCTAGCTGTGTCCTTTGTATTTTGATCGGCTGTGTTTTCATTTTTATTCAGTGACATATATTTTTAAATTTTTTTTCGAGACATCATCCTTTGATCCATCTATGCATTGTTTAGAACCTTGTGGTTTTCTTTTCCAATTCTTTGAGATTTTTCTGCTTTTTTGGTTTGAGTCCATTTTCAGTTTTGAATATGGTTTTGTGACTGCATTTATTTGACTTTAGTTTAGTTTTTTTATGGCCTGGGTTGCTCTCTCTTGGTGTATTCCCCATGCAAATGTGTAAAGAAAATGTATTCTCCTGTTGGGTGGAATATTTTATAAATATGTAAATAGAAGTTCCCAGTGGGGAAGGAAAATAAGCCATGTTTGATGCAAGTTTGGGGGAAGACCTGACTCTCCAGATGGTCTCCATAGAGATCATCATCATCTACATCATAGGTGTTGGTGATGGAGTTTCTGACCATGGAGATGAAGGTTCTGAATCTCCCTGGGAATTCTACATCATACCCCATGCCCAAATCCTGCTTATTTAATTCTAGCTTCACTAGAGTGACAGTTTAGGCTGCCTTTACTAAAGTGGTAAGGGGCGCAGGTAATACTGAAGGTATAGGGTGCAAAAAAAAAAAAAAAAAAAAAAGACTCTGGCAACTCACTATTTAAGGCAAGAACAGTTTACACAATGCAGCCCGGTGTTTGGGCATGCATAAGAAATGATGATAGGCAATGCATGAACTAATTGAGCTAAGGCTAACCCACTTGAGATCTGTCCCTTAGGATTGTGATGGATGCCTGAGTGTGATGATAACTTCCCCCTTGCCTGCAGTTGGCTAATGTGATCAGCCAAGGGGGCTACACTGACAGGTGCTAACTAAAAGGTTGTCGTATTTGTCATTTCATTGTCATTACTGTGCTGTGACAGAAATCCTGCCAGAACATCAAGGAAGGAAGAATTCATTTCGCTAAAAGGTTCAGAGAAAACACTCATAGCAGTGAGCAAGAGTTTGTGGCTGGATCAGTTTGGACCATGGCCACCAAAGATTGACAGATTCAGATAGCATCGTCCAAAGCAGAAGTGGGGCTGGCCTGTATCCTTCAAAGGCCCTCCCCTAGCATTCTATTCACAGTTCCACAACCTCCCAAAACATCCCTGTGACCTGAGAGAATCAGGGGTCAAAACATGAGACCATGGAGGACATTCCAGATTCAAACTACAGCATGAATGGGTTTCTTAATTTTAACATTCTCCTTCTGTGCCTCACCCCACAATTAATACACAGCCAGTTTCTACCCAGAACATTTGCATACGACAGTCACCAAACAGGAAGACCTCCCCTTTGAACATTATGGGAGGGACCTGAAGGAAATGACCCTGTTTCTACTGGAACCCAAGCTCAAAATTCCAAGGCTCGGGTTCATGTGGTTTTGTTTGCAGTTTTCACTGGCTGGTTTGTGGGAGGGCAGTAAAAGCCTGCACAGTCTCTCAGGCATGTTCATGGCCCCGAGTTAATTGAGAGACCTTGCGGTTGCTTCACGAGAATGCTCCTTTTCAACCTCTCTTGGCACGGACAGACAGGCAGAGCTGGCTTGATGGTTGACGTTTTATAGGCTGAAACTACATGTCTCCAGGTATTTTTAAAAGTTAATATTAGCATTATGATCTTTCTTATGGTCTCTTGAGTACTTTCTAGCATTTTTTCTACTTTACTAACTTAAAAATCTAAAATACAAAAGGCTACCAGAAGAAATATAAATATTCTTACTAGTTACAGTAAAAAAAAAAAAAAAAAAAAGCTGAAACCCAGAGTAAAGTTTGACTTTTATAAATAAATGTTCCATTCTTGTTCTTCTATAGCCTCTCCGAACTCACATTCATCATGTAAGTTATGTCTCTGAATAAGAGATCAAAAGGACCATAAAGTGGGAACCTGGGGTGTAGCCCTTCTTAGAAAGGAAGAGCTTGAAGGGACAGCCTCTTGATTTTAAAGAACCAAAAACACTGCTAGGTCCTGGACTAGATACAAACAAAAACCCAACTCCCTTACAAACACACATACACACACACACTCACACACACACTCACACACACTCACACACACACACATACACA
>NW_022196896.1:27179002-27235505 GCF_008632895.1 Mastomys coucha | reverse complement strand
ACACACACACACACACACACACACACACACACACACTCACACCTTACTTATACTTGGAGCTTTCTGAAATCAAATGTAGAGGAGTAAGACCACTGTTCATGAGCGTCCATTCTCCCCAGACAGACCCAATCCCCAAGAAACAATCTTACGCAAGTGTAGCTTGGGTAAGTCTAGTGTGGGTAAGAAAGTGCACACAGGCGCAGGAGAGACAATGGGCTGCCCCTACAGTGAAGGGAACTGCCTTCACTGAGCCTTACTGAGTACTGAAGGGCAGCCAGGCCTGCCTGTAGTACAGTTTCCTATGGCCCTCTCACTCTCCTTCACAGAAGAAAAATGAATTTATACAAGATCTCCTTTGGTAATCACATCTGTGGAGAATTCAAGAGGGCAACAGCCATGCCGTGTTTGAAGAAAATCACACATGGCAAATACTTATCCAATCCCTTTATTCAGTGGTGGTTCCATTGGGTTTTACAAATCAAGATTAAATAAAGTGAATGAATAAACTGAAATTCTCTAGTTTAACTCTCAAAATATTTCATTATTTCCTATTTGGTAATAATTTGGTACTTCTAGGTAGAAGTAAAAGTTATTTTTAAGATTTTCATATGTCAGCCTTTAAGTTCAGTCCCATATACTTTCATTGAAACTAGGTCTCCTTGTGGCAGATGCCTAGGCATCCTGCAGACACAGAGAGTTCGGAAAAAGTTAATAGCCTTCTTTGTTTGTTATTATACTAAAAGGAGCCGGCATGGCATTTCATCACCCACGCAGAGGGCTTAGCTGCCCTTCTTGTCTTGCTAACACTTTACAAGATGTTTGTTGCAATAAACCTCACTGACAGCAAGCATGGCGACAGAAATAGCACTTAGGTGTTTCCCCTTTTAAATTCCATCAGTAGTGACAAACCCAATCTGCTGAAACCACACAGCAAGACTTCCTCGCCAAGATCCTTCCCCCTGCAGACCTCTAAGGCTCAGAGAGGCTTGCTAGCTTACGAGTCACAGACTTCTGTTCTGCCTTGGATTCCAAACTAAGAGAGAGAGATTTTTAAAATGCCTTTTCAGCCTGTTATTTATAAACTGTGCAGAAGAAGGGGCTCTGGTTTGGTTAGGGTGGTCAACCAGTCCTCACAACAACATTATCTTTTCCTGAGGATCTGCATCCAGGGTAGCATGGACAGGTAGATCCAGAAAGTGACCAAGTGACCGAGAGCCTATATTCCCAGAGCGGGGTCATTGAGAGAACCTCAAGTCTTAGATCCTTTGGGCTTCTTGTGCAGCCCTTTCTTGTGCAACCTGCTTACTCACCTGGCAAGTCCAAGTTCTGGACTATTGTCAAGTTGACACAATATCATGGAAGGAGAGCAGAGAATGAAAGCTAGACTCGGGGCCATCAGGAACTGAAGCATGGTTATACAGTACTATGAAAAATTTTGACTTCTAATGGTCTGGATCCCACGTACTTCTGTGCACCTAGATGAGTCAGTCATTCCATTTGGGAAGACTAGCCTGGACCCTATGCACATTAGGCTGTGGAGTGAAAGGAGGAGGAGGAATGGGAGAGGAAGGCAGGGGAAGGGAACCAGGCCAGGAGCTGAGCATCCAAGCCCTTTGTCTCCCTGGAAGTGGGGACTTCTGCCAGAGGGGCAGGCTGTCCCCTGGGGTGCTGCTGTCACACACAGAGTGTCAGTAACTGACTCGCTCTCTCACTCTCTGTATTTTCTTCCTAGGACAGCTTTCCTGCTCGCTTTGGAGGCGTCCATTTTGTCAACCAGCCCTGGTACATCCACGCCCTGTACACGCTCATCAAGCCATTTCTTAAAGACAAGACAAGAAAACGGGTAATGAAAAAGAAGTGTCTTTTAACTACTCAATGGGGCAGAGAGGTCCCCTGGCCTGTCAGTGACAATTTTAGTCCTATTCTATGTGTTCACTCCCTTAGCCACCTGCCAATAGCTTTTACCATGATTTTGCAACTTTTGAATATTTGCACCTTAGCAGGAATTTGCAAATAACTTGTATTTAATCAGTAATTCTGTAGAATGGGTTCTCTTCAGAACACCAGACAAACCAAAATAAACTTTGAAGGCACACAAATACCAGATGCCAATTTACTACAATGGCTATAGGAATAGGGCATGAAGCCACTTCCTGCTTGTATTTTATTTGTTTTTTTTTTTTTGTTTTTTTTTTTTTTTTTTTTTTTTTTTTGTGGGTGGGGGAGGTCTTATGTAACCCAGGAAAGCCTCAAATTCTTTCTTAAAGATTTATTTATTTTCATTTTATGTATATTCCTGATTTCCCTGAATGTACGTGTACATATGTACCACAAGCATATGGTGAACATAGAGACCAAGAGAGGGAATCAGATACCATGCAGCTGGAGTTACAGACTATTGTGAGCTACCATGTGGGCCCTGGCAACAGAACCTGGGTCTTCTGCAGTATCACCAAGTGCTTTTCCATGCTGAGCCATCTCTCTAGCCCCTAGCCTTAAATTCTTAGTCTTGCTACCTCTGTGTCTAGAGTTCTGGGATTATAGGCATTCACCCAACTGCTATTTCTTGTTCATGGACTATGTCAGCAGTTAGCATTTTGCCCTATATCAGCACGGTGAAAAGCGGTTATGGTTTTTTTTTTTTTCTCTCATAGACCTTGATAATTGCTAGATACAGCATCTGTAAGGTTGAAAACATTGTTTGTAAAATGTAATAATCTTAAAAGGGAAGCTTGATGTAATAGTGACATCAGTCAACATTTGAGAATCCAGCCTCTTTCATCAGAGCAGCGGCAGCACAACATGCTCTACAGCTGAGTAACACGCGTCCATTAGCTACTCTGAGTCTGATTTTCCTCATTTGTTATGTGGGAAAGCTAGCTCCTATACCACAGACTCTTTGGAGCAATTTAATGAAATGGCATATGAAAACATACTCATAATGCCATTCGTGTACCAGACACTTGGGTGACTTTTATTGCTTTTCTCCTTTATCTTTTGTCCCCACTAGCTTTACTAAAACATACTTGACAAGTGAATGTTGTATGTGTTTAAGGAGCACTACATTCATTTAATGTATGAATACATAGCAGCATGATTACCCCAATCATATCCATAGTTATGTGGCTGGTGACATGAAATTGTATGAACACACACACACACACAAACACACAATCAATCAAACAGCAACAAAACCAAAAAGCATAGAAAACATCTCATGGTAGAAGCTGTAGTATGTCATAGTGTGTACCACGGTATATCACTTCCACACATCTTCGTTTGCAAATGTTCTTTGCAATGAGCCATTATTCTGGTTCAAGTTCTCTGGCTTCTTTGACATCATCGATATTGGATCCTTATTGGGACTCCTGCCAGTTATCCAGTTGTTGCCCTGTGTGATAGAGAACCTGCAGCTTTGGATCAGCAGGTCTGGCCTTGTCATGAGTCCCAACCATTCACAGATGATATAGGTTTGGGGATGGACCATCTCAGAGACCTGGACCTGGGTCTGGGTGATAGCATCTGTCTAGGCCACCCAATGCTACCATCACCAGGAGGCAGGGTCAGATCTCTTGCTCTCATTCCCTTGGGTCCAGATCTCCTGATTATCACAAGTGGCAAAGGACATGGAGACAAAAGCATCACCCCCACAACCATGCCACTTTATGAAAGTCAAGTGATGGGGCCAGATCTTTCCCACTCTTACCCTGAAGGCTGGCTCACCTGTGCTGTCTCCACCAGGGTCCAACTCTACTGTGTGCTATAGCTGGTGAGGGGCAGGGGCAGCCCACCTGCTCTCCTGACCCCAGGGCCAGCTCTCTGGACTGCTGCAGGTGATGAGGGCTGAGGCATGAGGGCATCACCCACCCACGCACACCACTACCACAACCTCTGAGCAGAGGAATGGCAGAGCCAGGTCTCACCCCCAGTCCTCACTCAGGGCTGTCTCACCTGTGTCCCTACCATGTTATGCTGCCTGGATTTGATTTCATATGGTTTGGTTTTTATGAGTCCTAGGCATAAAACAGCTTTGGCTCCCAAAATAGGCAACAAGCTAGGCTGAACAAGGGACTGCTTTCTGCTCTGCCCTTGTCTGATATAAGACCACCACCACCACCAATAAGGTATTTCTTTGCCCATTGCCAGGAAGTGAGAATTCTTAATTCTTAAGCCTTGAATACATCTTGGTTTTTAAAGAACATTATAGTGGACTATTGGAGAAGGATAAGCTCCTGTTCCCAAACAAAGACAGAACTTAGAACTGGACATCACCAGCACCAAGAAGCAGGGGACTTTCAAGACATTCTATAGTCTACTCAGGACAGTACCAAGAACCACACGCCCAACATTGTTTGCAACAAGGCTTCAGACTTCCCAGAGCTTGCATTTCTACCTAGCACAGGGATGGTGGGAATTCCTCCCACAGTAGACACAGTCTGCTGAAATAGAGTGGGGCGTGTCTGTAGCTCCTAACCCAGGACAAGTGGGTCCAGTCTCTTACATCTGTGTTCCTCTCCTTGAATGCAGGATCAGGAGGGTTCCCAGAAGAGAGTCATCTTCACCAGCACAGCCTGTCCTTTAAGAACTGATTAGGTTGGCTGTGTGAGTACAAATGCCTAGAATAAACACCAGAGCAAGAGTTGGTGTGCTTCTAATACTCCAGCATCTACTCTAGAATTTCCTAAAAGCCAGAAGATCTTAGTTTATTCACAACAAATCTTTTTTTTATATTAACTTTCAGCCATATCCAATGGCAATATCAAAAACTCTCATTGCTTTCCCCGGCACTATAATGCCCAAAAGAGCACCACACTTACCTTCTTTTCCCTTCTGTCTTCATGGTGGTATTTAGAGTACAGGTTAAATGAACACAGGAGGATGGGGGAACAGGAATTTGTTGCTAACATCCAAATATTGGTACTCTAAAACTCACATTTAAATTTCATCATTGCCAGCTGTGGTATGCATGTCCAGGCGTAATTGATGGTGTTCCACTTGAGTACCACTTACTTATTCCATATAGTTAATTGTGTGTAACTTATGCATTGCATGTAATTATTTTATGCCTACAATGTGTATAGTAACCAACATTATTATAGATGTAGTTTAAATCAACTCTCAAGGTCAATTTCTAAATTGTAGTCTGTGACAATTACCTACTTATTACATATGATTTGTGGATTTATCTAAAAAAAAAAAAAAAAAAAACAGAAATGTGAAGCTTTTCTCCTTCTCATTTTGGCCACTCTGCATCATTATTCACTGTGTGCTCAGAAAACATAAACTTGTTTGGGTATCAGTGCTCTATGCAGGAGAGAAGGGGAAACAGCTACTAAGGACTTCCTACAACACATTCTCAGGTCATGGCTCTACTCTGAGTAGGAATAACTGAGTACAACCTAGTACAACCATACCATCCTGTAACCAAGGAATATACTTGTTACCAGAGTAAAATTTCATCATCATCTCACTCTCCCTAGGACCCAGTGGAATGAATTGGAACAGACCTAGAAGAAACAAATACAGAGGAGTTCATGGGAGGGATGGCAGCAGAGTGAACATGGGCCAAGCCTGGGACTGATTTAGACAGTAGTAGCAGAATAGACAAAGGCTCAGAATTTTTTCAGCAAGAGGCTGTTCTTGGTTTGGTTTGAGAAGATGGTTGGAACTAGAGAAGTTTTGAGGACCAGAGTTCTCAGAGACAAGAGGGGTACTCAAAACATGAGTAGTTTTGAAGCAGCTAGCATCCCTGTTTCATTCTTAGTGAGAATAAGTAGGGGACGACTGTATGCACACATCTGCGTGGTGGGCAAACAATGTTCAATCTATTCTTAAACTTCATTTTTTTAAAAATCAACTATCAATACAGCCCATTTTCTAAGCAATAAATTATCCTTTTATAATGACTAAGCCATGGGCACAATATAATTGCCTCTTTGAACACCATGGCCACCAGAGGCATTTCCAATTTGTCTTTGCTAAATTGTGTATTAGATTAAACAGTTGTTGATGTTTTAAATTTCTGTGCTGGTTATTTTTATTCCTTTCCAGATTTTCCTACATGGAAACAATTTGAACAGTCTTCACCAGCTAATACACCCTGAGTTCCTGCCCTCTGAATTTGGAGGAACCCTTCCTCCTTATGACATGGGCACTTGGGCCCGGACACTGCTTGGCCCGGACTACAGTGATGAGAATGAGTACACCCATACTTCCTACAATGCCATGCGTGTGACACACACCTGCTCCAATCTGGAGAGAGCGTGCTCACCCAAGCCCATGAAAAGGTAAGGCCTGCCGCAAGGCACGAGAGCTCTACTTAGATCTTACCATGGCTTAAAGAATTAAAAACTCTGTGGGCACAGACTTAAATAAAATAATTTTAATTAGAGTTTACAGAAAATGGGTCTTGTCTGTTGTCCCCTTTACAGAGTTTAAGGGACTAACATTATGTCATGATTACAAACTGACTCTTAAACTGCTAGAGTCTGTGAAGATACAGGTGACATGTGAGACCCCTTAAGAGACACTGATGACAAAATAACCCAGTAGAGAGAACATGCCCGCCATTCATCTCTTTGGAACCAAAGGCTCATTATTTGGCTTCAGCGCCATTAGGCATTAGGATCATCAATACAAATAAGATCATGGTGGTATCCCTTTAGAAGATGCACCAGGAAAGACTTTGAGCATGCTTCTAGGGTGGGTTGTCCTGGAGCTTTGCTCAGAGGGAAAAACCTCAGCAATTCTGTTAAAAAGAAACTGATGTGCTCAGCCCTGAGACAGGGAAACAGAGCCTTACAAAGCTAGGGGTGCTGTGATATGCACCTTGAAAATGTATAGTAAATCCCCAGAGAGAGCTAGACTCAACCGGTAAAGTGTGCTGCGTGGGTGCTTAGGACAACGCCATGGAAGAAGGTTGCTCTTGGTTTTTCTCTTTTTCTGTGTTTTTTTCTTTCTCTCACTTTTTCATGCTTTCCTTGACCACCTGTAATTTTTTTTTTTTTTTTTTTTTTTTTTTTGACATTTCAGAGAAAAAGTCAGAGTTTTGTTTGTGCTAGCTCAGTCTACAGTCCAGCCTGAGTGTGGCTTTTGAAATTTCCTACACAAATGATCCTGGTACACTTGGAACCTTTGTTTTTAAGGCTAAAATCCCCCATTAGTTACCATCTCAGTCCCAAGTCTAATCTCTCTCCACCTGTGAGCACAGAGTAGGCCCTTCCACTTGATTTTTCGTGGACTATATGAACTATATGTTCACAGCTAGTAGTTTTCTGACATCTAATAATGAGGATTCACTGGCTGCAGTTACACTAATAAATAACCAAGGCATTCTGTGCTTCAAACGTCAGGATTATCTTTCCTCACAGATCTGGGACAGAGAGCTAAGATCAGGACGACAGGACAGTCAGTATCTTTGCAGTGTCTCTTCCTGCCCTGCAAATGGCTTTCTTCCCCCTGTCCTCACATGACCTTCTCCCTGCTTATGTTTGAGTCCTAATTTCTTCTTACGAGAACATCACAAGTGTTGGCTTAGAGCTGACCACATTTTACCTTAATGACTTCTTTTAAAAAATCATCTTTAAATACAGTCATAACCAAAGGGACTGGTATGAAAACTCCAGTCTGGAAGTTTAGCAAGAGAGGGAGAACATGATGATACAACATCTGTCTGTGTCCTTCAGATATAGTTTATGTATCTAATGTGGCTGGGATCCTAGAACACTGCTATATCAGTGCAGCCATGACTTTATTGGTGAGTATTTATTGTTCAGTTTGTTTGTTTGTTTGTTTTGTCTCTATTTTGAACAATCATTTTCTCTGGGTTTGTCCTTAGCTTGTCTTCTCATTTCCCATGAAGGTTTGTCTGAGAAGCCTCAGATCACTTCCATTGCTGGACCAGAGATCCTGTCCTCTTTAGGTTTCAGCCCATACTGCCCAAGGGTGTCTTCAAAGGCAGTTTTACCAACAGTGATTAAAAATCAACTTTCCCCAGACCCGGACGCCCCACTGATGCGGGAACAAAACTACATTCATGGTATCTCTGTACCCCTTGGAACCTGCAGAATGCAAGAAAAGAAAAACAGACCTAGGGGAAAGCATCCATATAAACTCCTCTGGTTTCCCACTTATCATTAGATGGATCTTTTACTCAAGCCCTTGTTTCCAGGAAGCTTCATTTCACAGTGTACAGATTCAGACAGGCAGTGATGGAGTAGTGCGCCCTTGCTGCATGGCCATGTCAGAGTTCTGGATTGATGACCTTGGAAAAGTACTGTGAATCCAATGAGTGGGCACAGGTCCTAGGCTCCTCTGTGATTCTCAGCATGCATCCAGTCCATTTGGAGTGAAGCGGTCTTTTGTGGACTGTTGTAGGGACCTGATCACTTTCTATAGTGAGGCTGCTGAGCACGTATGGCTCTGAGTTCAGAGCTGAGCACTGGTTTCTCAATGGAATGGTTTTCGGTAAAATGAGAGACAACTGGCTCTCTCCAAATGAGTGACTATAACAGGTGCTGCCCCCTGTTCCTTGATAACTGTGATTCTGCTTTTAATCAGAAGGTATATTAATTACTACTTCAAAGGAACTTTCTTTAAACAGATCATTTCAGGGTTTTCTTTAAGCCAGTGAATACCGGGGAAGAGTTTGAGGCATTCTCTGCTCCAATGTTTTACACTTTCTGGAATTTCCTGAACTTTCTGTGTGTGTGTGTGTGTGTGTGTGTGTGTGTGTGTGTGTGTGTGTGTGTATGCGTGTGTGACATTTGCTACAGGGCATGTGTAGAAGTCAAAGGACAATCTAAAATGCTGGTTCTTACTTTCTACTTTGTTGAAGGTGGGGGTTTCTTTTTCCTTTATTGTTTACTACTGAGTATGCCACACTAACTGACCCCTGGACTCTGCCCATCTCTCCCTCCCATCTCATGTGTGAACACTGGAATCACAGCCACGTGCTCTCATATTTGGCTTAACATGGGTCCTGGGTATCCGAATTTGTATGACAAGTTCTTTATCCACTGAGCCCTCTCCCAACTAATCATTTCTGGAGTATTTTAATTATTACTATTTTCTTAGGAACCCTTTTTATCTCTCCCAGTCTATCAGCTGTTTCAAAAAGTTTAAGGATAAAATAGCCCATTTCTTCAATGGGAAGAGCCCGTGGCCAAATCTGTACAGCCTTTTTTTTTCTTTTCTTTTTTTTTTAATCAGCAATGATTATTTTTGTTGTGAATGAGACAAAACCTCAACTGCCTTAATTAAGAGGGGAAGTTCATTATTTTAAGTAGTGATATAACAGGTCACATTATGGTGGCTGCAGCAATGCAAGGAGAGAAGTTTAGAGGTGACACAGAACCCACGTTCTCACTACCACGTCTGACACAACTGTGAGATTCCCAAGCTCACGGTTCCTGACTCGTGTGGGAAAATCATGCCCAGACAGAGGATCTTTGTTAGCTGGACAGGGAGGAGAGGGAGGCTGGGGCTGGAAACCAACTGTCCCGATATAGGCTTGGTTAAACATGTAAGACTGAAATTTCTTTCCCATGAAGTAATTGCATGACTTTTAAATTCATGTCCAGATTTTGTGCCTTCTCTTCTAATCATTATGCAATATTTATTATTTTCTGATTCTAGCTTTTCTCACCGGCAAAGTAATTAAGATGGATATAGATATGATAAAAATCTAACATACCCACAGGGTCACTGTCTTCAAGTAACTGCTGGTGAATGACTAGTCATTTTATGAAAGTTTTGCATACATGCATGCATACATACATACATACATACATACATACATGGATGCATACATACATGTATATATACATATATACATACATATATACATATATGTATATATACATATATATGTACAACACACATATATAAATATGTACCCATACATTTGTATTGATTAGGAGATTATTGATAAATTTCATTAACTTTTTATCTTAGCCTCATTTGGGCTTGGGGATTTTGTCCCCTAAAGCTGCAGCCATCTGACTACAGGCACTTGGTGTAGAGGAGGGAGTCTAGGAAGGAGCTTAGCTTCCAGGCTATACTAAGAAGGGGGATTCAGTGCTGGCAGCTTGTAGCATGCCAGAGATCACAAATGGCTTTCATTGTTTTGTTTTTCTTCTAATTTTCCTCCTGAGGCAGCTGTTGACCCTGCAGCCGATGATCTCAAGATAATCAAGAGCATCTTTCTTTCTTGTTTTTGCTGAAAACAAATGTAAGGGAGGACTTTGAAAAGCCAGGATTTGTGTTACCTTCTGGACCTGTCACCATGTGCAGGGAAAAGACACATCTGATTTTCAGGATTAGGCCACAAGGTTATCCAGTAAAGGGTAGGGGACAGATCTGAACTACACAAGACTGCTATAGGAGGGAGACAGTTCGTAAATGAACATGGGCCAGAACTGTATCCCTACTATAGCATTGCAGGTCACACCTGCCAGGGCTGGCAAGAGAGAAAGCATAGATTCTAACGTATTCTCTTGAGCAAGCTCCTTCTCCACTGTATCTGAGTGCAGACCTGCTCTATTTATAGATGAATGTTCCCTGAACAGTATATAAAAATACATTTTGTGGGAGGTTGATATAGGAAAATTATGAGGTCAAGACCAACCTGGGTTACACAGCAAGACTTTATCTCAAAAGAAAGGGAGGGAAGGGGTGGGGGAGGGAGGGAGGGAGAGAAGAGAAGAGGAGAGGAGAGGCACTTACCTTTCTTTGTATTACTAGAGAATTACAATACTTCAGATCCAGAGGAGGCCCTTAGAGGTCATCCACAAGACATCAGGGTTTGCACCATTAAAGTTCTTTCCCATTATCCTCCACAGGCTTATGGGTACACATGGTCTAAATGATACTGCTGAAGGTGTCACTTTTACTGAGAAATCATCAACTTGTATTTCTGTAATATAGCCATTGCTGTTTCATAAACTTTGAAAAATATATTCAATTTCAACAAAACAGATTTGCTTGATACTTTTTAATTTCTTACATGTACAAAATTCCTGCCATTGTATGCAATACAAGGAAGGATGTGAAAGCATTTATCCATCCTTTTGCCCACTGCTGCTCATGAGCAGTGGTTGTGCCTGAAGCATGAGCTTCCTGACTTTAGGCTTCAGGGATTCTCTTCTGTTATTTTGAATTTCCTTTGCAAGCATTTTGATCGTTTCTGCCCAGCACATGATCTATACAAACATAATATTTTAATGTAAAAAATACAAGTACATACACATTTTCCTTTTATATTGATATTAAAGTTTTACAATGTTTCCTTTTCTATGTCCAAGATCATGAGACCTCATGCAAGGGAGCAGAGAGAGTTTTATATCAACAAAACTGTTTTCTCCCAAGCTTTTCTCCATGTAGAATGGGTTCATGTCTTACCATACACTTGTGTCCTCATGTTTCCATGGAAGCACACTACAGTGACTGGAATGGAGAGTGTATGGAAACCCAACCTGGATGAACCTTGACTGACTGTTAAGCTCCACATTCCCTCATGGTATACTCAGAAGCATTCGCTTTTCAATTTGGCCATAACTGGGGAGCCCTGCTGTACAAGGAGAGGAATGGCTCTTTTTTAAAACGCCAGATTTGGGAGCATTTTCCTGTAATTAAAGCATTTGACAATCTGAGGCAGGAGAACTGTAAATTCTAGGCCAGCCTGGGATGCATAGACACACTTAATGTCAAAAACAAAGAAGCAGAGGGCTAGAGAGATGGCTCAGCGGTTAAGAGCACTGACTGCTCTTCCAAAGGTCCTGAGTTCAATTCTCAGCAACCACCTGGTAGCTCACAACAGTCTGTAATGGGATCTGATGCCCTCTTCTGGTGTGTCTTGAAGACAGCTACAGTGTACTCATATACTTAAAATAAATATTCTTAAAAGAAATAAGAGAGCTTTCATTTAAAAGCAAACTAACTGACTAACAAACACCAAACAAACAAACAAACAAACAAAAATCATGCTATTATTCCAGTTTTGTTTAATTCAAGGGCTTCATTTATATCTTGGCAATGAAAAGAAAGTCTTG
Organism: Mastomys coucha; assembly: GCF_008632895.1. Classification (NCBI taxonomy): domain Eukaryota; kingdom Metazoa; phylum Chordata; class Mammalia; order Rodentia; family Muridae; genus Mastomys; species Mastomys coucha. The sequence goes on along the minus strand of NW_022196896.1, from coordinate 27,223,455 downwards.
AAGCCTAATGATCCTGAAGCCACCAAACCCTTCTCAGTAGCCCAAAGTGATGATAGGAAAGAAGCATTCTTTGCTCAGCAGAGTCCATTTGAGAAGGGGAACACTGAGAAGAGATGCTTCGTATAGGATCCAAACACCACACAAAGAACCAGGCCAAGCCTGTCCACCCATCCCGAGTCTCAGCATGGATTGAAAGAGCAAGTCCATGGGTACACACACACACACACACACACACACACACACACACACACACAGCTGCCTCACTCATGAGGTTGATAATGAATGTACCATTTTTGGTTAGCACTATGCTGATGTTCCAAACTGATGTAACATGCCATGGCTCCCTTTTGGTGTATATTTAGATGAAAATTTTTTATTGCTGGGCTCTAATTTTTTGTTGTTGTTAAAAAGATGGTAAGAGTTATTTACATAAAGTCAAACTCAACTCTAGTAATTTCTAGGAATTATAAAATAAGTGTTCAGTGTTTATAGATAAAGTTAAACTTTTAGCACTAATTAGGGATCTTGTAATGATCAGAGCCATTAAACACACAATGCCTCTCCCGCTTGGTGCTATTACAAGACAGTAGAACTTTAAGAGGCAGGCGGTCTTGGTCATTGGCTACATGTTTTGTTTACCTGTTTCTGTTTCCCTTCCAAACCACAAAAGGAGCAGTTTTCCTTTGCTCTGTGCTCCCACCATGATGTGCTGGGTAACCACAGACCTAAAAGCAAAGGAGCTAATCAATTTTGAAATGGGATTGCTGAAAATGTAAGTCAAAATAGGTTTTTCCTCTTTACCTTTAGACTACCTCTTATATTAATATCATTGAAGGAATCCTGCGAACACAGATGCAGAAAGCAATTCACAGAAGAGCAAGGCTAAAAGACCTCATCTGGGACTTCAGTCACAGTGAAAGAATAACCACTGTTGTAGAGAAACTTTTGGCCCAGCTTTGTGGTCATCAGCTACGCTAGAAATAGTCTACTCTTGTTTCTTTTGGCCAAACATCTTCATCCTTGTGTTCCTAGAACATCTTGCTGGATTGTGCATAAAAGTGAGAAGGTGGTATAAAGACACTGTGAGCCACCTGATTTGGGGAGTGACTGAGCAGAAAATCTCTTTGATTGAGTTCAAATTTCTGAGCAAAACAGACCTAAAGGTCAGAGTCTCCTCTCTTTCAGCAACCCTTACTACTTATATTTATATAACCCTGGTGATGGGGGGACCTTCTGAATCTAGTAATTTTCAGTGACTTCCTGAGACCCCTGAGTTGTTTACTTCCTGAGTCTTAAAGACCCTCCTCTGGGAACTTCCTAACTCTTAAGAAGGCTCCTACCAGGATGATATGCTTCAATTATGAAGAAATTGTTCCAACCCCCCTCTCTATCTCTCTGTCTCTGTCTCTCTGTCTTTCTGCCCCTCTCTCTCTTCCCTTCTCCCCTTCTGTCTCCCTCCTTTCTTGTGTATATACTTGTGTATAAATGCATGTGTGTGCAGATGCACATGTATGCATATGTGTGCATAAGTGTAATGCATATGGAAGGCACAGGTCAACTTTGGGTGTCAGTCCTCCATTACTATCTACTGTTTGGGCTTTGGTTTTGATTTGAGATGGGGACTCTTACTGGCCTGCAGCCCACTAAGGCTGGCTGGCCTGTAAGCCTCAGACATCTGCCTGTCTGATTCTGCAGTGCTGGGATTACAAGCATGCACCACTATACCCAGCTTTTCTGTGTAGATTCTAGGGGCCAAACTCTGGGTCTTGTACTTCTGTGCAGGCACTCTACTAACCAAACCATCACCCCAGCAGCGACCCTGAGTTTATAGTCTGAGTTCATGTTTGTTGAGTAACTATTCATTTTCAGCAGAGTTAATAGATCACATGAAAGAGTGACAAGTGGCAGTGTGAGCACAGAAGGATCCTGCCTTTGGAGCAGGACAAGGGGTCTTGAAGTAAAGAAAAAATGATCCACACAGTCACTGAATCCACAGACATCATCTCTTAATGAATAGAACACAGTCTCTACTGTCGCATCAGTTGCCTAGAGTCTAGTATTCAGCTCAAGTAGGGTTAAACACTTTAGATCTGGGGTGTCATTGCCACTCAAATAGATGAAGCTTAAATACTATAGCTTCTTGATGTAAAAGACTTCTAAGGAAGCCATACAGCTATAGTATTTACTCAGGCTTCTAGGTACTGGAGTAATCTGTACATGTTAACAGAAATTTGTTAACATTTGTGTGTGTGTGTGTGTGTGTGTGTGTGTGTGTGTGTGTGTGTTTACTTGCTTGATTGCTTGCTTGTTTTGAGACAGGGGTCTCACTATGTAGTCATTTGGTTTGTAGACCAGGTTTGCCTGGAACTCACAGAAATTTCCTGCCTCTGCCTCCACCTCCGCCTCCACCTCTGCCTCTGCCTCCCAAGTGCTGGAATTAAAGTTATGCACCACCACCACCACTGGCTATTGTTAGCATTTTTTTTAAAGAATAAAAAATAGATATCTAGCTTCCTTCTTGGTTGAGTCTTTGACACAGTCAGACATGCAGCTTTTATCTTTCCTTTCTGAGGCATAAGTGAAGGGAGCCATCTCTTCCAATTACATCATACGTAACCACAGATCAGTGGAGTCAGAGAAAATCTGTATGATGGATTTGTTGGTAATAAAATGAATGAGGCTAGTTAAAGCCTGTGAATGCTTTCTCTCTTTTTAAAGAATGACATGAAGAATTATGAGATAAAGATTTCTAAGCCACTGACAAAGCAAAGAAATAGTGTTGAACTAGAAGGTAATGAACAGATGTGGAGCACTGCCTGGATAGAAGTGCAGCAATCTGTGATCATTCACAGTGCGCGCGCACGCGCACACACACACACACACACACACACACACACACACTAATGCTAACAAATTTCGGTTAACATGTATAGACTACTCCAGTACTCTGAGAACTGTTTGTGGGAACAGCATGCATGGATACAACCTCTTAGAAAGGGAGCCACAGTCCAGACAAGAAGACATATTCATTTCTCATGGCATGTACTGATAAACACTTGGATGATTCTAATTAAGCCAGAGCTATTGTCCTCAGCAGTCAGCCAACAGCAAACCTCTTCTAACCTTTGCTGATCACATGACAGAGTGTGTGAGAGAACTCCGTAAGTCACATCATGTTTATAAGCAGTGTGAAACTAGTGCAGCTCTTTGCCTCCCTTTTCCTTTCAAACAGATGTTGTAGTTAGAGTCTCACATTATTAGCATATGATGTGTGCATGCGTGCGCACGTGTGCGTGTGCATGTGCGTGTGTGTGTGTCTATGCCTGCGTGTGTGTATGTGTGTGTGTGTGTGTACATTCATGTGTGTGGAAGCCACTGGCCACATCAGGTGTCCCCTTCATTCCTTTCCATGTTACCTTTCAATCAGGGTCCCTCACTGAACTTTGGTCTTTCTCAGTCAGCTAGCCTGTATAGCCAGTGACCCCAGGGATGCTCTTCCCTTAGCCTTCCCAGCCATGAGGTTCCTCCATTAGCACAAAGCCACAGCTGGCTTTTACAAACGTGTGCTAGGGGTGTGAACTCAGGTCCTTGTGCTTGGATTGCAGGCATTTTACCAACTGAGCCATCTCCCTAGGTCTCACCTGATCTTGAGATGTTCAAAGAGTTCTATTTGAGTTTTTCCACCAAGACTGTAAACCAATGAGAACTTGGTTGGTAACCCCTTGGCAACCTAACTAGAAAGCATGTTTGGGTTCCTCACACCATGGTGATGAGCACAGTAGAGCTTTCATTTTGCTCTGGGCTCTTATTCATGGGTCTCTGTCTACCTCACTGCATCATGATGTCATCATGCTTGCTTCAATCTGGTGACCTTTTAAAACTTTCTCTCTATTGATTCTTTGTGAATTTCACATCATGCACCCCAATCCCACTCATCTCCCTTGCCCTCAATATCTCACCTTTGCCCCTGTAGACAACCCAAAGAAAAGAAAAGAAAACAACACAAAATAAAACAAAACCCAAAACCATCTTGTCATGAAAGCTGCAGTGTGTCATGGTGTCTCCCACAGTACATACGCTTTTGCCAGAACAGCTTTTCTTGCAAATGTTCATTTCGATGACTCATTGGTCTGATTCTAGGCCTCTGACTTCAGCTACACCATCAATACTGGATCCTCATGGGGATTCCTCTTGGATATCCTGCTGCTTCCCTTTCTCATGGAGATCCTGCAGCTTTGGATCTGCTGAAGCAGCCCCTTCATGTGCTCCAGCAGCTCAGTGATGGGGTACATGTTGGAGTGGGCCTACTCAAGCCCTGAATCTGGGACTGAGTGTAGCTGAGTTGGTCTGCCCACCAGCTCTTTTGCACCCAGGCTATGGGTACATTTTGTTTTCCTCTTTATTTTTATTTCACAGCCTGGTCACTTTCTTTCACCACTGAACTGCATAGAGTCTCTGTTTCTTCAGCTATAAAATGTGTGTAATATTTTGCATGGCCTTACCTGTTGCTGCTAAAGCCAAAGGACAGCCGGGTGACAAGGTGAACTGTAGAACACTTTAGAAAAACTGTGTGAGGAATAGTGACCCCTTCCCAGCATCATACACAAGGATTTCCAGAGAAACAGGGAAAGGTCAGGCTTCCAGGAAGATGTTTTTAGTTCCTGGTCAGAAATCAGGTTTCTAGTGGCCCCCTCTCTCTTCTTTAAATGCATTTATATTAGACTTATTTGTACCTTTCATATCTTGCACACAGCATGTGGCCGGACATGGTGAGTATAGAACAGATAAAGAAAGATCCACACACACACACACACACACACACACACACACACACACACACACACACAAACACATACAAAGGTAGAGAACAGATACGGTAAGTGACACATACACAAACAGGTTGTATTAGTCAGGGTTCTTTAGAGTCACAGAAGTTATGATAGTCTCTATGTAGTAAAGAAATTTATTGCAGACTTACAGTCTGTAGTCCAACTCCCAACAATCCACTCCCAACAATGGTCGGCAGCAGCTATGAATGGAAGTCCAAGGATCCAGCAGTTGTTCAGTCCCACAAGGCAAGCAATTCAAAAAGAGCGAGCTTTCCTTCTTCCTTATATAGGTCTCCAGCAAAAGGTGTGGCCCAGGTTAAAGGTGTTACCACACCCTTAACCCCAGGTGACCCTGATTGAACTCGAAGATCTTCCAGTCCCAATCTTCTAGGATTCATAGCCACTACGCCACCACACCTCCAATCCCAGACGATCTTGAACTCATAGATCTCTCTATCTTAATCCTCTGGGATTCATAGCCACTACACCTCAAGATCTCCATGCCAAGATTCAGGTCGGAAACTTGTTATCTTTCAGCCTCCATATTAGGGCCAGGTGAGCCCTCCAATTCTGGATTGCAGTTCATTTCAGATATAGTCAAGTTGACAAACAGGAATAGCCACTACAAAGGTATAGAATAGATAAGGTAAGACACACACACTCTCCCTCCTTCCCTCCCTCCTTCCCTCCTTCCCTCCTTCCCTCCTTCCCTCCTTCCTTCCTTCCCTCCTTCCCTCCTTCCCTCCTTCTCTCCTTCCCTCCTTCCCTCCATGCCTTGTTCCCATGGGACCCTCAGGTTTTGCTCACCACCCTTTACCAGCCTGAGCCTGCTCTCTGGCCTGGGTGGCAATTCTGTCTGCATTGGTCTTATGGTTGATGCTTCCTGTGTCCCCTCTCATTGAAACTGTCACCTATGTACCTTCAGTCCCCCCTGCCTTTTTTTTAGTCTTCCCTGACTACCAGCCTCTGCTTTTATCTAAGAGTTCCTCCCCACAGCCCATGGCATGCTCAGCCTCACTTCTTGTGCAGTATGGGGACTGCACACCTCTGGTTCACAGTGACTCCTCACTCCTAACATGTGCATTACATTGCCACATCCCAAAGAAGTCCTCCAGCCTCCTTGTTTCAACAAGCATCACTGCATTGTTATATATTTATGCAGTTTGCTACATTTCAAGTCATACTTCTGTAGCTTAAACACTCTCTAAGGGTAGAGAGTGCACAGCTCCCCACTATTAGGTGACCTTGCCTCACATGATCTTAGTGTAGAAGAGGTTCTCAGGGTAACTTCATGAAGGGAGGGTGAGGGAGTAGAACAGAGGTGGGAGAAAACAGCAAAGGAAGGGACTACATGATAGTAAAGGCTGCTGTAGATACTCTACAGAGTGAGGAAGAAACACTGCTCACAGTCTGCAGCGGGGTAGACAGTAAAATCGCCTTTGTAATCAGTGTTTGATTAGGATTTGAAGTCATCTCTAAGGTGTCATATGATTCCTCCTAGATTCTGAAATTCCATTAACAGCTGACATTTACAGCACCTATTTTTTTGAACTATCATTTATCTGTTCATTAAGATTTCTACTAAGTGCCAGCTTACAGAATAGGATAAAAGGCCATAAAGAGAGTATGATACGGATCCCAATCCCATGAGCTCAGAGTAGCTGTGTGCCTGAATAGCTAGCAATCTGAGTTAGTTTTCCTCTGCCCAAGATCAGCAATTAGTTACCATATTACTATGCTGTGTAGATTTAATGAAGGGCAAATATTAGAACTGGAGGCTGGAGGCTGCTCTAGAAGCAGGCTCAAGATGCTCCTGCACAAACAAACATCTGTGGCCTATGTAGAAGATAGATGTTGCTGGACAAGTCTTGTGGATGTACCAGGAGGTTGCCCAGGGGCTCCTAACTCAGTCTCACAGAGAGAAATGCTTTGAAGAGGTTCACTGTGAACTATCTCATAGGACTCCAAGGTTGTATATCCTCTGGCCTCCACATTCCCATATGTGCGCACGTGTGTGCACGTGCACATAAACACACACACACACACACACACACACACACACACACACACACACACACACTGGCCCTTTACCATATTGGTCCTCCACTATTTGTCCATCGGTCCATTCATCCTTCAGCCCTTTGTTCACTCATTCTTCAAGTTTATTCACTGGGCCTTTGCTTAGCATCTGTTGCTGTCTTGGTTGTGCATCACCACCATGCCAACCCCGAGTCTACACACCATACAGACAGTTGCCCACTCTGCAAGCTACATTCTGTGTAGGATAGATGTGGGTATTCAGAGGCCTGGTATTCGCTCTGATCTAATAACATCAGACAAGTCCCATTAACATACTCTCATTTGATTAAAAAAAAACAGAGCTATGAAATGGCCCTGTAATCAACAGTACTAGCCACTCTTCTCTCAGCCGGCTGTCCTGGGCATGGAACGAGTCACCAACATTGATTGTCTCAGCTGTTGGAAGCCTCCACCATTCTTCTGCCTCTTCAGAACATCACATCCCAGTCCTGCTGTGATGGCGTCACCGGGTTCACACCACTGATTCTGGAGGGAGGGGAAGGAATGTGGATGCCAAGGCTGACTCATGGCTCTCTGAGCTGGTCTACTCCTACTGAAACATGACTGCTCAAAGTAGGTAGTGTGAATGCCTGTAGTCATTTTCTGCACTGTTATTTTAAGTTCTGATTTCATAGTTGATAAGAATATCCACAAATACCTATGTGCTCAAAATCCACATATCTTGTGTTCCTTAGGACCACCTTCTACCCCTGAGCTCATTTCAAAGTGTGTTAGCAAAAGCACCACAAATGCTCAATGCTCACACCTCAATGCTCACAAACCTACACCCACCAAACGTTGAATGATTGCAGAGATGAGACTCTTTCAAATGCAGAGACTCCTCTAGACCTCCCTTTAGCATCTGTTATCCCTCATAATGTAGGCATCATTTTTATATTCAATTTACAAAGGAGAAGGCAGACTTAACCTGAGGACACAAAGTTGGTGTTGGCATTTTAATCTAGCAGGGAGCCCCTTGTGGGGAATATCTTCTATATTTGAGGTTATTGGAGAAAAATAAGCCTTGCATATTGCTTAGGATCCTTTAAATATACAGAGTTTGTGCATGTGTGTGTGCACATGTATGTGTATGTGTGTGTGTGTTTTGAATATGTACATCTTTTGGATGTGTGCATGTTTACATGGCATACATACACACATGAGCACATTCGTGTGTAGGTCAGAGGATAACCTCAGACCTCATTCCTCAAGTGCTGTTTACCTTCATTTTTTTTTTTTTTTTCATGAAACAGTTTCTCCCACTGGCTCTGAGCAGACTAAGCAGATTGCCAGGAATTTCCCAGGGATCTCCCTGTCTCCCTTCCCCAACACTGGGACTGCAAGCATGTCTTTGTTTAGTTTTTTTTCTTTTAATGTGAGTTCTGGGACTTTAAGCCAGGTCTTGATGTTTGTGCCAAAAGCACTTTACTGACTGAGCTATCTCCTCAGTCCCAAATATATTTTTAATTTATTCTTGGAGAATTTCAAACATGGATACAATGTGCTTTGGTCAAATCCACCCTCTACCTCCAGGAGAAATTTCTCTTCCTGGAGGGAAGGGCTACAAGCTGAGGTCTCAGATAGTTTCTGAGCTCTTCTACAAAACCAAACCTCCTGTTAACTTGGGAAATTAAAATGACCTTTGTAGGGTTCTCCCCAATGAAATGCAGAGGTTCATTTACAGAAAACAAATGGTTAACTCAAAGGAGGGCCTAACCAAACCACCTCCGTAGCACCTTATGGCCCTGGCATTGTGATTCCTGGTATATACTTCATGTAAAGGACAGAGTAGTCAGGCCCTTATAGGGTTCCTCCATAGCTCAGATAGGCAATGGACGTCAACTAATAAGAACACAGACCAAGCAGAGAACAATAGGAAAACATCCCCTGGCTATGAAGACTAGGTGAAGCTTGTAGGGATTGCCTTCTCCACCACTGGAATTATTCATCACTCTCTGCATGACCTTGATGGCATTCTGCATTAGAAAGAGGAGAAATACAGATGTTTATTTTAGTACAAGAACTTGGCTTCTCCGGAGTAGATGGAGCCACTAAATGGGCTTCTCTACTGTGCTGAGCTGAGCAAGGCCGGAGCATGCTGACCAGAGGGAGATATTTTTCTTTTCTTTTCTTTTTCTTTTTCTTTTTTTAAAAATTAGTATTTTCTTTATTTACATTTCAAATGTTATCCCCTTTCCTGGTTTCCTCTCCGGAAAGAAAACCCCTATTGCATCCCCCTGCTCACCAACCCACCCTCCTCTGCTTCTTGGCCCTGGCATTCCCCTACACTGGGGCATAGAGCCTTCACAGGACCAAGGGCCTCTCAGAGGGAGACATTTTTCATCAATGAGCAATTGATTTGACTTTCAAAGGCTAACTTTATTTAGTTAACATACTAAGGGGAAGATTCAAGAAGGATCCCGAAGAATGGGATTATCCCCAGGAATCTCATCCTAGGCAAAGGGAAGAGTGTCAGCCAGAGGGAGCATGTCTCCTGGAAAGAGATTTCAAATAATTCTAACAAGTTATCTGACAGGATAAGACTGAAATCCCAGCAAGGGTGGGTCAAGGGTACTTGAGACCATGCCTTGACAACTTGAGAGGTCTGCTGGGTGCCTTTGTCCCTCTTCCCAGTGTTCTTGCGTTAAATAAGTCTCATTCTAATCCTTTCCATTACAAAACAAGAGTTTGTTACCTCTTCCCAGTGAATTTCAAATATTTCATGATATAGTGAGTCACTGACATTGAGTTTTAATATGAAATGTCTGTTCTGTGACAAGGTAAATAGAATTCTATCATGTCAAAAGTTAGGAAGCCGTGTTTTTAATTAGGGAACACATAAACCTGGGGCAAACAGGTTTGCTTCTTCATTCTCAGTATCTTGGAACAGGCCTGTTGTCACTTATCAGTCAACCAAGACACACTCTATTAGGTAAGACATTCCAGGTCATTGCTGTCAATGTATCTACTGAAAGAAATAACACAGGTCCCAGTTAGATCCCAGGAGGGGAGAATGAACAGTGTCCATCTGAATAAGGCAAATGAGACTAGTATGTGAGCGGCAGGTTTATCCTTCTGTCTTCCTTCTTGCCATGTTCTCTTCTCAGTCATGTCTTCTCTGGTTGAACAACGGGGCATCTGCACAGGTCTACATTCTAGTTTGGATCTGTGTACATGGGTGGCTTAGCAATGAAGGTTTCTGCACATTTGCTCACAGAGATTGGTATAGAGCAAAGCTTCACAAACATTGATTAGCATCAGTCAGCAGGAACAAATGATGGTTTGAACATTGAGAGCTACCTGATTTTCACTAATCATAATGTAAGATGAGAAAGTTTAAAAATAAATCGAATAATCATTAAAATCAGAGATAATAATTTGGATTGCCTAAATACTTTAAGATCTAAAAGAATGGAGACAAGTTGGACACTTGAAACAAATTTAAAAAGATGAAATTTGTTTCTCAACCTGAAGGTTTTTGAATAGGAGGGAGATGGGTAAACAACATTGATTTTAAGAACAGCCTGTCGTACACTGATGCCAGGAAGGAGAATGGCTCTTGATAACCCCATCTGAACAATGACAGATAAAGTAAGCATTTCACTCAAGGTCACACCATGAATATGGTCTATAACCACCTGGCTGATGGTCGAAAGATCTAGAAATCTTGGCCCAACTGGAATAGTTAGAGAGGGAGACCTTGCACTAAAACAAGGCTTCAAAGCGAATTCTTGAAGGGAATATGTATGCTCAGCCCTCCACAGACAGAGGTACACTGTAGATCCAACCAATGAATGGGCAGACTTCACTTCTTCTAAGTAATTCCCTAAATAATAAAATATGGACTGTGTATTAGGCATTATAGTCTACAGGAGAGTGAGCACTGATTCTATGCAGATACTGCACGCTAATATAAGGAACTTGAACTTCTGTTGATTCTAATATCTAGAAGGGCTCTGGAACCCAACCCCACAGGCAGAAAGGAAAGATAGCAGGATCCTGTAGCTTTGAGAGAAGGAACCAAAGACAGGAACCATGTGTCTTCAAAACCAGGTTTGAATTCAATGTGAAAAAAGATACTTGAAATATTGATCTTTTGGGTCACAGAAGAGTAAGCTTGCCAAGTTGGCTGTCTTCAAGAAGAGGTGTGTGAACAATGCCTGAGGGCATCTAAACCTCACCCTGACTCTGATCTGCTGTTTTGTGTAATAAAGTTGGTTTGTCTGTCAGAAAGAAGTGTAATTTAAAGTTTCAATAGTTGATTGCCACCAGGCTCTTTTACTTCCACCAAATCCTTAGCGCAAAGCAACTATGCAATGGTTTAAGAATCTGGAAGGAGGCGATGCATGTGGGTAGCCATACAGCTGTGGTCTGGTCTGTTTGCTTTCTTTTATTATATTTTACTTTTTAATATAGAACCTCAAAATATAGCTCAACCTGGCTTGTACCCACAGGCCTCTAGCCTCAGCCTTCCAAATGCTGGTTTTACCAGTTTGTCTTGATATCTTCTGAGGTTTCTGATTTTTCTGTACTTAAGTAGATGAGCATTCCTTCCTCCCTCCCCAGAATTCATGCTGAGCTCTTAAGGAGGCTGAGAAATGCCATCTCAGCTGCTGCTGAATCCATTTCACTTGCAAAGGCAACAGCACCTCATTCCGCTGTTTGAGTTGATTGATGTTTATAGTAGAAACTAGCTATTTCATATTATAGGGCAATGTAGTGGTCACCCCCCTCCATCCTCCTATACCCCCCCCCCATAGAATCCCATTATGTAATTCAGGCTCGTCTGGAGCCCACTACACTACCCAAGTAGGCCTTGCCGTCGACTCTCCTGCTTCTTTCTCCCAAAGCTGGTAATTATGAGGGAATGTACCCTCCATGCTCAGCACTGATTTACTTCCTAAGTCTTGTGCTTTGTGGGCTACATGCATATTATGAGAGCGGCTAAGAACCTTAGGCTGCAAGTCATTGTCCTAGTAAAGTGTTAGGATCAGCGAGACAGTTCTGCAGCCTGAGCTTCCAGGGGCAGAGCTGCTCATGAGAAGATCCTGCTCTCCACCTTGTTGTACTGCCTTTGTCCTGAGTTATTTCTCTATTGAACCCTTAATTTGTTTTTGGCACTTCAAAATGGAGACTGTAGCTCCATTTCTCAGGGTTGCAAATGGGGTAAGCTCATTCATGGGAAGAACCCTTAGGCAGCCACCACGCACACACAAAATACTTAGTGTTTTTGCATCTTTGGAATTACATTTATTTTTATTTGAAACATGGACAAAATGTTACACTCATAGTTGAGTTTATTACAGCAAAAAGGTATGGGTCAAATTCAGCAGAAAAAAAAAAAAGAGTCTCAGAATGACCAAGTTCAATCTTCAGAAAAAAAAAAAGAAAGAAAGAAAGAAAGAAAGAAAGGATGTGCGTGGGGAGTGGGGGCCATTTCTAAGGAGAATGGATAAGGAAGTAGGTTGGCCTACTACTAGTAGTAGTAGTAGATACCAAACAGGAAGTACTAAGTAGCTATTTTACATGCTTTGATTCTCCAGGCAAAGAGCAAGCATGACCAGCATGGACTGCCTGTGACTGTGTGTCTCCTTCCTCTCTTGTTAGATCTCAGTCTGTGGTAGAAGCTGGGACCTTGAAACATGAAGAGAAAGGAGAAAATGAGAACACCCAGCCCCTGCTGGCTCTGGACTGAGCCAGTATCATGTGACATCTCCAGTGGAGCAACCCTCCAGCAAGCCTGTGCAACTGACCCACAGACACGCGTGCTCTGCTCGACTACCGTCCTCCATCCCAGGCCCAGCCATGACTGTCAGCAACCATTGGTCTGGGCAGCTCACACTGGACAAGATCTGAGAGATGCTTTTAAAATTTAACTAATTAATTTATGTTTTAGTGAGGGATGGTGGGGGTGGTGAAGAAAGGCATTTATGTAAAAAGGAGTCTCCCTCCCCTCATATTTCTGGCAGCAAATATACTTAAAAAGGGAAAAAACCTAAATTAGTCATATATACATCACTCTAAAGAACATAGGAACCCTCTCCAGGTTTTGCAAATTAAGATGAGATGTATTCCCAAAGAAATACATCAGAGTTAAAATGTGCAGACACATCACAAGTTTAATGTAGCAACAGTGGCTACAATAATTCCAGTTGTATTGACTTATTTTCTGACCTCATCACCAGCATTTAAGTGTTCAGCCTAAGAGTGTGATCTTGCACGTCTGGCTATTTGCAAAGTCTTTAATTTAAATCTCTCTCCTACAAGAATGATTTCGACATCACGTGGCTTGTCAGGCCATCAGCTGACTTCATGAGTTGCTGTTTAAGACGACAGAGGCAGATTGAAAAAAATGACTGCTTCGTTGTAACAAAGTGATTCCTGAAGGCAAATGCCTATATAGAGGAGGCAAGTCATTGAAAACAAAACAAAAAACACAAACAAACCACACTGGTGACTGATGAGCCCATTTAAGTTAGTTCTTGTGTTACTACCGCAAAAAAAAAAAAGTGCTATCTAATAGTCCCTTTGTCCAATGCTCTGGACAAAGAGAAAGGCCCTGAGGGGGCAGGCAGGCAAATCTCACAGAAAGACCCTTAAGGATGTCTCAGCTTGTAAGTACCAAGCTAAAGAGAACTAAGAATGCAAGATGAAATGCCAAAGACCAACCTACTTCCTTATCCATTCTCCTTAGAAATGGCCCCCAGTCCCTACGCACAGGAAGTCAGACAGAAAACAGCAAAGGGTAGGATATTTTATCTGTGCTATGCTTCCCAAGACCAGTTGAGTATATGTAGATATCTTATTCCCTAGCCATCTCTAGGACACAAGACACTTACTAATATAACCAGAGTGCTCAATGTAAAGAATTTTAATTGATAACACTTATTAAAATACTTTACATTTTAAGCACTTGGTAGGCTGATTTTACTAACTGAACATCCTAAAGAAAAGAGGAAACCAATTCAACTTACTTCCAGCCATAAACACTCAAACGACATTGCTAATTGTGGCCACTTCCCTCTCTTCCATCTCTCATCCCCTCTTCCCACCTCTTCTTCTCTCCATCTCTCTCTTTCCCTATTCCTTCCCACTTTTCTCCTCCTCACCCCCTTCTCCTTTTCCTTTGTCTGTCTCCCTGTTCCTCTTTCCTCCCTGTCTCTCTCCAATGCTGAAGATCAAACCCAGGGCCTTGTCATGTTAGGCAAGTGTTCTACCCCTAAGCCCTGAGCTATAGACTAGATGTAGACTCCTTCTTGGTTGATCTACTGTTTTATTATTTTTTTCTACTGGCAGAGAATAGTAACAGAAGCTATTTTTATGTTCCAACCTTGAAGAAGTAAAATTGAAACAGAATTTAAAATATTTCCCAAACATTTGCATCATAGTATATTAAAAAAAACCCACCAATTCATTTTGTATAGACCTTTAGAATCGTAAAATAACCTTGAAAAATGTCTACCAAGACATGGATGGAAATTCTTTTCTTATGACACAAGTAAGAGCAAGGAAAAATTAAAGTAAATTAGAAAATCTTTTATTGCTTGTGTTTATAAGATCAACATGGGATCCAAGTACTCAAAATGCTGTTGGAGTCAGCTACTGCCAACACTTGTAAAGTAATGGTACTTCTGGCTTTTCACATGGCGATATTTAGAATCCTACTGTAATGACCACATTAAAAAAAAAACCATGTTATATTTACTACGGCTAATTTTCACTCATTTCTGCCATTTTATTACATGAATGTAAGGTGATAGTTTAACAATGAGAACACATGGTTTGCATTTCTTTATGTGTATGTAATATAGAGGAGAAGCAAACCCAGCAGGTAACCGAGGGTTACTACATGAACACTGGATTGTATTGCTTTTGTCAGTAAGTTCCTCCGTTTAATAAATACTGAAGAACACAAATAACTTTCTGTTGTCTGAGAGTTTGTTTTCTTTTCTGGAATTTGGTAAGGATTTGATATTTCCCCCCATGCCTTTGCCATCTGTTTCAGAGGAATTTTTGAACACTGGCAAAGGAAGGAACAAGTACCTATTTTAAGAATGGACACATATTTTGTGAACTTTCCTACTAAGAGCTAATGTCCTTAAGCTAAAAGGGAAAGGATCAATTTCAATGAATTGCTCTTTAAATGAGGTACAGAAAGCTGCTTTTTTGGACACTGATTAAAAAGCATGCATATCACCAGGCAGTGGTGGCGTACCCCTTTAATCCCAGCACTTGGGAGGCAGAGGCAGGCAGATTTCTGAGTTCAAGGCCAGCCTGGTCTATAGAGTGAGTTCCATGACAGCCAGGGCTACACAGAGAAACCCTGTTCTGAAAACAAACAAACAAACAAACAAAAGCATGCATCTCTGTTTTTTTCTACCTGTGTGGCTTATTCTGTGTAGCTGTTTCTGCAGCAATGTTGTTCGATTGGCTTAGAGATCAGTGCATGAATGTCATTACATTCTAGGGCTTGAGTTATCTTTAATTTTAAAATAGAAAATAAAATGCAGCAATGCTTTACTAATAATCATCTTGAGGAGGAAGATGACTTTCTACTGCTCAGCCATGGGCAGCACTCATAGCAAACATGCCTCTGAATGCTGCTTCAATATAAAATGAGATGGCTGATATTATTTTGAGGGGAGGAAGATGGAAAAGTACTGCAAATTCATAATCAAGGATGCTTGACCACCTAGGATGCTAGCATCCCTGGGAACTTCCTATGCTGCTATTCCTACATGGATAAAATAATGAAGAGACTCTCAGAGACCAAGAGGCCATCTTTTTGACACTCCAGTGCATCTACAGTAGGCAGGCACTGCAGGTCCCTTGAGTGCAGAAGGCAAAGAGGCCAGGTTACTTGGGTCCCTAACCCTGAGCAGGAAGTCTCACTTCCTGTGATATTTTCTCTCCAAGCTCCATTATCTGTGGTATTTTCCTATCACAATATGAAATATTTCTATGGCTTTACTCAGTGTTAATTAAAAAAAATGTTGCTCTTAGAAAATCAGAACTTTCTACTATTAGCACAGAGAAAGGGGGAGACACTGGGTCTAAATGAGGATACACAGGTAGACCCAAGGGCAAGTGTTGGCACAGTTCACGCATCCTGGCATAACCTCCCATTTATGTTAGGAAAACAAAGTTCTTTTCTTTCACACATGACTTTTTCTTTCTAAAAAAGAGATGCCTGAATTTACCAGGAAAATTGCTATTTAACAGTCAGAAGTAAAGAATTTATACTTCTTGTCATTAAAGTCAACGAAAACATGGGGGTAGATGGTGACAGAACAGTTTAGCTACTTAGAAAAATATAACTGCATAGAAAAATTACAAAGTAAAGTGATTCATTCACAGTTTCTATATATAGTCTATTCTCCGTGTACACTGATGTAGACACTATTTTATGTTAGAAAAATATCTTTGGCCAGCCACGTAGACAACACAACCAAGTGTTCCCCTTAAATCCAGGCACCAGTTCTGTGCTGCCATGGTGACACGAAGTGAGAGGCCTCCTAAATGAATTGCAGGAAGGCAAATGTTCCCTCCAGTGAGTTCTATCCACAAGGAACCTTAGAGGTCACCAGCTGCACGGCAAGGGGATGAAACGTCACGGCACTTGAACTTCTATCTCCACAGCCAAAAGGAAGGTGGAAGGCAGCCTCTGGGGAGAGCATCAGGTCTGTTAATGCCTTTCAAATTGCAGGAAGGCTGCGTCTCTGCTGAGGGGTCAGCTCGGGGTGCCACACATCCACGATGAATATCAGCCGGAAAGATGAGGCATCCTGCCAAACCTCGTGCTCAAAAGAGTCATCAAAGATGAGCACCTTGCCTTCTTCCCACATCCTGGAAGAGAAAGACGGGCATTTGTCAGAACAGCCTCTGGAGTTTCCCAGGCCTGAGGACGAGTTCCTGTCCATGGGCAGGAGGCCCCTTTTGTGACCTCCTTTGGGATATGACTGTAACACCTAGCCTTAAAATAGTCTTTCATTAACAATTAAGAACTTCAGGCTTCTTTCTTATTAGGGGCAGCAATTTTCTCATTCTGCACTGAAGATATGCAAAGGACATGAACTTGTGATGAGGACATACTGACAGTGTTCATACCCTCCATTTAGTCTGGTTCCAGCCTTAAAACAGTTGTTTAGTCGAATAAGTATCTAGAACAGTGGTTTTCAAGCCTCCCAAGGTTGCGACTGACCCTTTAATACAATTCCTTCTGTTGTGGTGACCCCCAATCATAAATTCATCTAATTGCCACTTCCTAACTGTAATTTTGCTACTGTCAGGAATCATAATACATTTATGATATGCAGAATATCTGATAGGTGTCCCCTCTGAAAGGGTTGTTGGATCCCCAAAAGGGTTGTAGACAACAGGGTTGAGAATTGCTGATCTAGATGTATGCCCTGGTAGCTCACACATGGGACAACTTCTAGGACAACAACTCCACAGCTGTCCCATTTGTCATTTCAGGGACTGGTTTGGCTTCTATGGTGAGAACGAAAGTTTCCTCCCCCAGAACCCACACCAAAGGCAGACACGTAGCAGGAGCACTTATAATTTTAGTGTTCCTATGGGAAGACAGGACGCTCTGAGACAAGGGAATCTCTGGAAGCTTGTTGGCCAGCTAGCCTGGTGTACGCAGTGGTGAAGAACAAGTGAGATCCTGTCTCAAACAAGGCAGAGGGTGGGGACCCACACTCATGGCTGTCTCTGAGTTTCATACATCTGCAGTGGTGTACACATGTGCCTACATTTACCCTCACACAAATGTGTGTACACATACACATGCAGGATCTCACTTTACCATCCCTATACCATCCCCTCACAAAATAAAAGGGCCGGCAAGGTGAGTTCCAACATCGCTAGAGCTCTTTCCTGTTTCAAGGTTGAGTGTGCTGCTGTGTGCTGTTGTGTGCTGTTGTGTGCTGCTGTGTGTTGTGTGCTGTTGTATTCTGTGTGCTTCTGTGTGCTTCCTCCAGTTCAGCGGATCTTCATTCACCCAGACATTTTGGTTGTTCCCACCTTTTGTCCCTTGTGACTTCGCTGCTCTGAGCAGGCGTACTGTCTCTTTTTGGACACTTGCTGTCTCTTCCGTCTATCTATCCTGTAGTTAGCCCCTTATAGTCACTGACATTGTTCAATTTCTCTGATAACACTAAGATCAAGAAAATGACCCCCTCTGTTTAAGGTATTTAAACAGAGTGGGCTTAGCTGATTCCCCCTTTTTCTTTCTTTTTAGTTTGGTCTTTTCTTAGTTTTCTTTTCATGTTTGACTTTGCATGGTAGTAAATGCCTATTCTGTTATATGGAGTGAATACTCTATTTCCTACATTCAGAGGAATTGTATAACATAGCTAAGCAACACTGGATGAATGTAAGACAGAAAGCTGAGAGGTGTGCAGTAGAGGGAAGGGGGGATAGGTGAGTGATAGATGGAAAAGAGAGATTGATTTTTTAAAAAATATTATTACTGTTTTATCAGTTTATTAACTTAGAGATGTTATGGTTAGATCTCTCCAATATGCCAGTTGTTCTTTGGAGTGACTTTGCCTCCCTTAAATCCATTCCACATTTGGAAACTCCTGTAAGCATTTCTCATTGTCACAGAAGGTGTGGAGCATAGTACTGCTCTCTAGTGGCTAGAGACCAGGGATCCAGCTGAAGATCAATGCATAAGACCATCTAAGCCAGATGGCCACACTGCCAGGGCCCGCAGTGCATAGTAAGTAAATGACGTCAATCATGCTCTAAAGGAATGTAGCCTGGTGAAAGTATGGTAACTAGCTAGCACCAATCCTGCTATACTGTAACTCTTTGCTAAGGTACAATACAACAACTTAAATGCTCAAGTGGAATTTTCATATTTAAAAAAAGTCCTAGTGAAAATCTCCTTTAAAAGTTAACAGCAAGCCGGGCATGGTGGCGCACGCCTAGCCGGGCATGGTGGTGCACACCTTTAATCCCAGCACTTGGGAGGCAGAGGCAGGAGGATTTCTGAGTTCGAGGCCAGCCTGGTCTACAGAGTGAGTTCCAGGATAGCCAGGGTTACACAGAGAAACCCTGTCTCCAAAAACCAAAAAAAAAAAAAAAAAAAGTTAACAGCATTTAGCACATTAGTATCACTTAATATGTACCTTCACATTAGTATGTCTACATACAGACAGAAGCACTGACTCCGTCCACAACCTTTGGTGGGTTAAAAGAAAGCACTGCACAACTTCTACCTACATGCGTCCCTCCTGGTGCTCCGTTTAGACTACCATTCTAGAATTTGGGTCCCAGACAGCTCTCTTCTGAGGTTCTGCTGGAAGCCCCGTAGGGTGCTTTGCAGCAACCGATTTAAGATATTCCATGTATAACCCACTTACATAGCAGACGAAGCTAAGAATATAAACAAGATTAATTTGCAATCTGTCTGTTTTCCTAAGATAGAGTACTACTTAAGAAACACCTAGTCTGGTTTTCTGGTCACTGGATGTAAGACTCGTTTCTTCCATAAAATGGATCTTCAACAAATCGACGAAGCTGGAAGCGAAATCATTTGGACCCTGTGTCAGGTGTCCTCTTAAGAGACGTAAACATTCTGGAGGTATGACCACAAGGGCTTTTATTCAGGGAGCCATCTCCCCAACTCGGCATAGTTGTATCTAAAGGACATTATGCTAAGTGAATCAAGGTAGTCACTAAAGACCAGACTCTCTGTGATTCTACTTGTGTAAGGTCCTGGAGTAGTCAAGATCAGAGATTAAAGAGAAATGGAAGCTATTGGGCTTAGATGGGGAAGTGGTATGGACTTAGTACTCAGCCATCCAGATTAGACTACTCTGGACCTAGGTGGTGGCAATGGCTATACAGTGGGAGTGAATGCTAACCAACTATGTGTTTTAAAATGGTTAACATATTTTACTTTATGATGTGTATTTAACCATGATTAAATAAAGAAGGAAAAAGAGGAATGTCAACAGGGACACATGAGAGAAAAGAGTAAATAAAAAACCATCAGAACACAACGGGATACTATGGCCTTTGAAGGGAGCAGAAAATAACATTTCCAGCATTTGTCACCTGTGTAATCTGGGGCAAGTTACTGATGCTTCTTTATTAATGATGAATTATGCCCTGATAAATCCATTATGAATCAAAAGTCCCATGCATCGCTGATGTATAAGATACACTATCCAGACTGAATATGCCAGCCTAGCCTACAGGATGCATGTTCAGAATGTAGCCTATAGCTGGGCCAAGTCATCTAATGCAAAGCCTATTGTACACTAATGTGTGGAATTGCTAACATTACTTATCAGAAAGCAATATCCAACAAACTCCAGCAACATAGCACCCGGCAGCAGCTTGGCTGGTGGTCCAAGTGATGGAGTGACTGACAGAAGCTGTGCTGCTGAGTTCCAGCAGCACTAGAAGGTGTGAGCACATACTGCTGACCCAGGAAGCAAGTAAAAATTACGAGTTCAGTCCCTAGTAAATGGGTTTCATTTCTTTACAATCATAAGGTTGAAATACTGCAGATGGAGCTATTATTATATTAAGCACTGGGGTATGTCTGAACTTAGCACATTTACACTTGTTTCCATCTGCAGACTTGATAAGAAGTATGTTAGACATTCAACTTCGAGTGGAAGTTATGAAACAGACATAGGAAGAAAACAAGAAATATGGACAGGACAATAGATTACCAAAAATATACTTGATGTCACTCCTTATGAAATCTGATTTAATTTGTGAAGACTGAAAATATATCTTGTATACCAATGACAAATGGCTCTTGAAGTTATTTGAGCACCAGAGAATCTGGAAACTATTTAAAAGTCTACATGTAATTCAAATAAAATACAAAAATCTCCATTGCATAAAATGACACTTTCCAGGATATTTTGATTGGTATAATGAAACCAAAGACTTAGGAATATTTAAAAAACATAATCATTCCATTCATTAATTTATATTTCCTGTGAACTAGGAAGAGTGATTCCCATGGAGCATATTAACTTCTACACATAAGACTTCTAGTATTCTAATGTGTATCTGGTGTGTCCTTCTTGCAACCTGTGGGTCACATATGTCTTGGGATATTTATAAATAAGCCTAACACAAAAATCTTCAACTTACTTAAAACACTGTGGGTTTTTTTTTGTTTGTTTTTGTTTTTGATAACTTGAACACATGGTTCTTGAGCATAAGCTCTATAGGTAACAATATGGTCTTGCAATATGGAAAGGTTGGACATGCCGGGAACATTACTTAACCATTTTTAAAAGAAATAAATCTAAAAGCTCATGGGCATTTCCATAGATTGTGCACTGAATTTTCCTTTAACAAAATTCACTGTAAAATATTTTATTGACATATGACATGTGTGTGCATGTGTGCATGTGCTTGTGAGCACTTCTCAGCTGCATGTGGGGTAATGGAGATGCAGGGAATGGTTTTCTTCCACCATGTGCATCTCTGAGGCTGAGCTAAGGTTGTTGGACTTGAAGGCAGGCACCTATACTCGCTGATCCATCTCACAGCACATGGTGGAGTTTACTAAGTCTTTAAAAGACTATGCAGAGTTTGAAGAAGTACGATCATGAGTTTAAATGTTCTATATGGTGAGTATGAGGCCAGCCTGGGCTATCCAATTAGACCCTGTATCAATAAGTAAGCATGTCCTTGAATTTTCTGTTTCCAAAGAACACT
Organism: Mastomys coucha; assembly: GCF_008632895.1. NCBI lineage: Eukaryota > Metazoa > Chordata > Mammalia > Rodentia > Muridae > Mastomys > Mastomys coucha. The sequence continues at coordinate 27,201,844 of NW_022196896.1, read as the reverse complement.
GCAATAGTAATTACTTAGTTTAGATCCATTCCTTAAAAACACAGCGCTCTGCCTTTTCCCTTGTTTTCAGAGGTGGGGTAAGTAAAACTTCAGCTTCAATCATCCCAAAGAAGCAATGGAAAGCACAGTAGAAACTTATCCACGCCACGTCTCAACCCAAACTGATGCAGGGTTAACCTTGCCAGATATGACGAGCCTTGGAAAGAACAAGTGTTTCCCATTACAAAGAGATGGGGCATGCAGTTGTCAAAGGACTGAGGATCCCTTCAGAATAAGAAACAAAGCATCAGTGGGACAAGAATTGTTTCAAGAAAAGCTCCAACAATTATGACTTAAGTTATGAGCGAATTATGATATAGGCAGCTAAAAGAGCAGCAAAGCTTTTCAGGGGGGTCTTGGAAAGCAGCCTCTTGGAGCTGATCCCAAAGCCCTTCTGTGAGGGCGGGCTCATGATACAGGGTCAGAGGTGATAGGGGCTGGGTAAATATGCCGTTTACTGTTTGAATATCTGACCACTGAGAGAGGAAGGCCTTAGTCTCGCATGCCAAAAGATGCAAGGATATCCAGTAACAAGATAAACCAATATTGCATAATCCCTCAACTTCTCAAATTATTATAATTATAACTAATGATAATGGTATAATGGTGGCAAGGCATACTTAATAGCTATAATTTTGTCATACAATTACCATCAATATTAATAAGGCCAGTGGTGACTTTACATGCTTACAGACTTCCACCTAAAATTCCTACAGATAGAAATGTCAATGAGCTTTGCAAGAATGTTTTCAAATGGGTGAAAAGTCAAGGCATGGTTATAATTTTTATCCAAAGGAACTTCATGAAGACAAGTCCAGCTTGCTCAAGACAGGCTGGTTGTGGAGAAGCTGTGGAAATCCCTTAGGTTTGTTGTTACAGTCTTTAGCTCAAGATCATGCCTGAGGAAAAAGTCTTGGTATCTGAGGATGCTATGCTGATGTGATCTATAAGACATTTAATCTGGCTGAGTGAAACACAGGAAAAGGGGGTTCAGAGCCCAGAAACAATAAAACCCAAACCAACCCTTATTCACTTTTATCTATTGCAGTTTCCTTCTTTGTAAATTCTGGCACAGGCTCTCAATGATGTGAAATCGCATTATCATGCTCCTCTGTCCCCTTTTCCTCAAAATACACACTGACAGAAATCCTTTCCTCCCCTAACATCTCATTCTTTTAGAAGCCAGGGTGCTTGTGTTCTTGCTACAATGGGTGCTAACCAGCTTTGACCACAACAAAGCCTTTCATATATCCATTTCCATAATGTCTGAAAATGGATAAGATGGAGTCACAAGTCTCTTTTCAGCACTACAGGTCTCTTAATTCATTGAGTGAAACTCTTGGTTATAATGAGTTTATTCATTCGATGACAAGGTACAGTAAGCAAACTTGCATCTAAGACACCAGCAGTGCTTGCTAGTTTGTTACAAAGTGAGTACACTAAAAATGGCCTGACTTCACAGAGAACCTCTTTTCTAATTAGGATTAAACTATGCACTCCCAGTCATACTTGGACTTGTTGCCTCTTCCCTTGTGGGGAGAGCCCTCCAGCTGTCCTACCAGAAAAATTCCTCACCTGGTCACATGAAATTAGTCCTGTGTCCTCCTCTGTACCTCTCCTTGCCATTTCTACCTTCTTTCTCTTGGTTCTAGGCTATCAATATCAGAAGGGGCCATGACATAGATAAACAGATGAGAACACTGTAAGAGGCAGATGGAATGGGAGAATAAAGCTCACAGGCCTGTGCCGGTTAATGTATGTCAATAATACAAACTAGAGTTACCCAGGAAATGGGAATGACAATTGAGCCATTGTTCCTATTAGTTTCAGCTTGTAGGCAGGTCTTTGGGTCATTTTCTTGATTAATGGTTGATCTGGAAAGGCCCAGCCCACTGTTGGTGGTGTTAGCCCTGAGCTAATACTGAGGTGTATATGAAAGCAAGCTGAGCAAGCCACGGAGAGTAAACAAGCATCTAAGACACATTTCTCCTCTTCTTCAGTTCCTGCCTTGACTTCTCTAGATGATAGACTATAAAGTACGAGATGCAATAAACCCTTTGTTCCATTATGGTCAATGGTTTATTACATCTAGAAGTAGAACAGAGAGACACAGGATGAGATGACAGCCCTGAACCCAATTTCTGGTATCAGGGCTATTCCAGGAGAAGGGTGAGAAATACACATTGGGGAGAGAGTTGTGCTAAAACAGCAAGGCCACACATACTATACTGATGTCTTTAACTAGTAAATTTACTTAGATATAAAATGTCACTATTCTGCAACAGACAAACCTTGGGAAAACCACTCTTGCCTACCCCCTCAAATCCCACTTCCCATGTGTATCATGTCTTCATCAGCCATGGGCCAACACACCTTCCAGGTGCTTTCATTATTTCCTGACTCCTTAAAGCACCCAAGTTTGTATTCTAGGTTTCAAGAATCATCACTGATGTTACAGATGTGCTGGGCTCACTCACTTGAATCTACAGGACCGATGAACCCCTTCTGCAGCAGCTAGACACAAGGGTAACGACTCAAATATAGGGAGTACATGTACCACACAGAATTCTCAGTGCATTGTGAGTGTGTTCATTCCTATAGATGGCTTTAATACTCAGAATATGAATACACAGGCATTTGTTATTCACATTTTACAGACAAGGGGAGTCAGGTTTAATCACTTTGGTGGATTGAATAAGAATGGCCCCCACAGGCTCACATATTTGAGTGTTTAATCATCAGGCAACAGCACTATTTGAGAAGAATTAGGGGGTGTGGTCTCATTAGGATAAGGTGTGGCCTTGCTAGAAAATTATGTCACTGGGCTCTGAGGTTTCAAAAGCTCCTGCCTAGTCTCAGTCTCTCAGTGTCTCCCTCTCCCTCTCTCTCTCCTGACCTGCAAATCAGGATCTAGCTCTCAGCTACTGCTCTGGTGCCTGTAGCTGTCATATTCTTCACCGGGATGATAAAGAACTAACCTCTGAATCTGTACGCAAAACCCCAATTAAATACTTTTCTCTTACAAGAGTTGCCTTGGTCATGGTGTTTTTTCACAGCAGCACAACAGTGACTAAGACAATGGCTGCCGAGTTGCCTACAGTCATACCAACTAAGGAAGCAAAGATTTGAACTCAGGTCATGCTAGTTCAGTGTTTGTCACCTGCTTTTATGAAAACACATAATGCTAAAATCTAAAGACCCTGGGATGTATCTCCCACACACAGTCACTTCTCAAATCCTATTAGAAAGACTGTGGTTTGGGAAGCTTTTGGAGGCTGACCCCAGCAGCTTCCACCTCATTTACTACTATAGGAAAATGATTTCCAACTTCTCAACAATTCTTTCAACAATCAAACGCTTATACGATCCATTTTCTCCACAGGTGTTGCAATTTCCTGTGGCGGGGAGCTATACACACGTGTGCATTCTATCTAGCTGAGTGTAGGCAGAACTGTAACCATAGCCTGTGCTGAACCAACAGGGTCACACACACTATACTGCTGCCTTTAACTCACCAAGTTGCTTGGATGCAAAATGCTATTATTTAACAGCCAGCAAAGCTCAGGAAAAACATCCTACTGGTTAAAAGCGTTCTTCTTGTATGGCCCCAGAAGGGCAGGCTCTGGTGGCCATCTGAATAAAGTCTCACTGCAATGCAAGTGGAACAGAGACTAATTTTGTGGGGGCAGATCTATGATTCTGGTGGAGAGAAAAGAAAGTGGGCAAAAATATTTAGTTGCAAGTGGTTTAACATTCACAGCTCTTCTAACGTAAAAATCATAAGACTTAATACACCTTCTCAGATACCTGCTAAAAACAAAGCAAAATCAAAAAGTACTATGACCTTGTGGCAGATTAAAAATACATTTTCTCCTAATTAATTTTTCTACATAAACCTTGGAGCCTTGGGAGATTCAGAAAGACACATCTTATAAAACATATTGTTTATTCGTACAGCAATATATTGACAAAGTGAATGGCTACATGCCTGTTCAACACTCATTGTCACTAATGCCAGTGTGTGCTTTCCTGACTAAGGTCAGTGCTGCTTCAGGTTTCGGGCAGTAATACTGGTCTGCAAAAGAATTATGAGGTCACAGGTTCCTAGCAGGTTCCAGTGTGGTTTGAAATGGCTTCTAGAAATGTGGGACAATTCCCAAAGCCCACACAATGCAGCCACTCCTTAGAGTTGTAACCAATTTCCACTTGCTGGTAGCATGCTTATCTATCACTTCAAGTTTATTCGGCTTTGGACCAAAGTTGCTATTGAGCTAACTTAAAGCCCTAAAATAGGGCCTGTCACAGATGATCTCAGACTTCCTAGCTTCTGTCATTTGAAATTATTACCTTGAAAGTAATAGCCCAGCAGTTTTCAACCCGTGGATAGAGACCCATTTGCCAGGTCAAATGACCCTTTCATAGGAGTCACCTAAGGCGATTAGAAAAATACAGATATTTGAATTATGATTCATAACACTAGCAAAATTACAGTTATGAGGTATCAACAAAAATAATAAGAGGAACTGCACCAAAGTGTCATATCATTAAGAAGCCTGAGAGCCACTGAGCTAGAGTTTTCTGGGAAACACTTTGAGAACGTGCCTCCATCTGATTACCTGAAAGCAAGTCTGGTGGGCATTTTCTTGAAAAATAATTGATGTGGCTACGCATAGCTGTATTGCCAATCAACTGGCTGAGGGTCTGGCTGGCTATCCAGATATACAATGTGAGCAGACAAAGGAGTTCTCCAAGCGCTGGCCTTTGGCAGCTCATTTCCCTCCACAGTTGGCAGTGGTGGGAAGCAGCAGCGAGCAGGAGGGAACAAGAAACAGTGCTACCTCTTTATGCTGCAGGCTTCTGGGATCGGGACTCCTTGCCTTGGGCCTGTTGAGGCTTTTAGGCAGGTCTAGGAACCCAGGATCCCTGAGCCCTTGCGTACAGCTGCTGCTGCAGCCTCTAGGCTGATGTAGTGTATCTCCATTCTTCAGGCCTTGACAGTAGCTACTGTTGCAGCTCTACCCAGGTCTAGAAAGTAGGTTCCCTAGCCCTTAACATTGCCAGTGTTATAGCCAGGATCTGAGACCCGTAGTCTTACACACTTAGCTCTCCGGTGACAAAGGCCTGCAGGTTCTCTGTCCTGGCTCCTTGAAGCATCTGGCCCTCCCTCACTGTCCGCTCTCCACCCTCTCTTGCTGTCTCTCTACTACTCTACTTCAGCCATCTTTCTTTTTGCTGCCCTGGCTAACTTTGCACTGTCCAGCAGTGTCAGAGCCTGAGATTTGGCTAGCTTGACCTTCCTCCACCTGGCTTGTCCCCAGCAATCACTGCCACTGCCCGTGTCTGCTGTCTTCTTTTGTTTCTAGTTGTGTCACCAGCTCAGCATACATTACTAAGTGTAGGCAAGGAAAGGTTATTTTTTTAATGGACTTGATGTTACAATACCAGGTGAAGCACAGGAGTGTATTCCGGTTAGCTTTATTAACCAAAGAACCTTGCTTAGGTTTGGACCCATCACACCCTTGCCTCTGAGCACCAGTCAGTGCTGACTTGCTGTGACATAGCCAGTGAAGAGCTCCCCTCAGTGATCTGAACGCATGTGGTTGCAGGGACACCTACAGGTCATTTAAGCTTGAGATAGCAAAGTCTAGCACAAAGTTTAGTTTTCAGGGGCTGAGTTAATCAGCCGTGATCAGCACTTAGGTCTGTGAAGGCATCTAAATAGTGTTGCAGACAGATGGTGCTGGCAAAAGTACTCCCTGCTAGTTATATGACAGTCCTTTTGCTGAAGACAGCCACGACAGGACAACTGTCCAATAAATGTCATGTAGGGAGTCACATGATCCATCCCCACCAGCTTTGCTTGTTTACAGCTAAGTGGACACTAGGAGTACGTACAGTAACAACTTAGTGAACGTGTCATTAATATTGACAGTAACTTTAACAGTGCTTTGCCAGTGCTTAATGCTTGCTCAGTGACACAGGAAGCAGTGTTCCCACCCCCCATATGCCTCATCAAGGCTGTGAGGTTGGGCCTAGGGATATAGTTCAAGCCACAATACCTAGGACTAAGCCTACTTCTGACTTCCTGTTAACACAAAAAAGCACATCTGCTGGAAAGTTATTCTGAAGCAGAGATCTATGCAGATGCCAAATATGTGCCTTTGAAAGGATATCAGCCCCGAAATCCAACAGTGCCCATGTTAAAGAATAAACAAGAAGATACAGGAAGCAGGAGGTGAAGGTAGAGGCAGAGGCTGAAGTTAAGTATCTACTAGCCAAGAAGCACCAAGGCTAAGAAGCAGCCCCAGAATGATAAGAGAGGTGCAAATGGCCTCTTTGAGCCCTCTGAAGGAGCCAGCTCTGCAAACACCTGGATCTCTTACTCTGGCAGAATGAACTTCTGTCAGCTCATATCATCCAGCATGTGGCCATTTATAAATTCCCAAAGAAACTAATACAAATAGGCAGTTTGTTTTTATAGTTTAGTCTTCTGAGTTGTAACACAGGGATCTTAATAAGGCTGATTGCCTGGGATTACTGTTAAGAATGATGTTGTACCTCATGTGCTTAGAACTGGCTGCACTGCAGCTGTGTCACTGGCATTAACAACATACTGGTGGCAGCACTGGGAAGCATGTGGGTAATACCTCTGAGTAACAGGATCAAAGACAATCCTTTACGTTGTTTTTCTTAGTGTCTTATAAATTATTTCCAAGGGACACACAATCTCATCTTGCAATCAGAAGGCATCTGTAAATGTGAAATGGTATTTTAAGGTGTAGAGGCTACATATCTTGCAAGTTCACCATCAGAGGAAAAAAAAATATTGTGTTTTGTGTTGCAGTGATGGAGCATTTAAAGGATTCGCACCCTGGCAGGAATCCCATGGTTCTAGGGAAATAGAAATCTGATTATCAAGATCTGAGAACTACAGCAAACAAACTGCCATGGGTAACCTACTCTTTCAGCAGGCCAGGTGTCAGTCTCTGAAAAAAATCACTGCCTGGCACCCAGCACAAGGAAGCCTGACTTCTTTTTTGGCGTGCTTGTTCTGACACTCGGTCTTTGTACAACAGATCACGGATTTTGTTTGAAAGCCTTTGTATTCTAAATCTTTACAGACTATAGGCTATTCTGTTTCCCTGGTTATATATACTTTAAGCACGACATAGAACTTAGCTAAATCAACCCATTTCTCTTATGAAAAGCACTATTCTGTCAATGAAATACTAAACCTATTCTGAGTACCACTGAGTTAAGGATGAAGGATAAGGATGCACCCTGACAGCAGGGATGGAGAAGGATGGCTGACAGGCAGCCACAGTGAGGAGTGATGCTGTCCATGCTCCCAGCTCCTGGGCAGAGTCAATTCAGACCTGGTAATAGGCAAATGGGCAGTGAGCACTTTTTTAAAATGACTGTGAATTTGTAAAACAGAACACCTGCAAATTACTGTTGTTAGTAGCTCTTTAGTGTATTTTAGCTCAGCAGACACTGATAGGCTGCAAGTTAATATCCTATTGAGAGTCCTCTAGGTGAACTGTGTGACCTCTGTTTGGTGAGAAGCGTTAATCTAAGGGGTGGTTTAAAATTCATGGAGGGGATAGCGTGGCTTGCCATCCTTAAGTATGGCCATGAGAGACTGGAATATCTGATGCAAAGGTACATCCAAATGGGCAGTTCCAGGTAAGGTCACTGGTGGTTTGAATTTGCTTGGCCCAAGGGAAGTGGCACTATTAGGAGAGCCTCAAGCACATGGACACAGAGGAAAATTTCCTGAACAGAACACCAATAGCTTATGCTCTAACATCAAGAATTGACAAATGAGACCTCATAAAATTACAAAGCTTCTGTAAGGCAAAGGACACTGTCAATAGGACAAAACAGCAACCCACAGATTGGGAAAAAAGATCTTTATCAATCCTATATCGGAGAGAGGGCTAATATCCAATATATACAAAGAACTCAGGAAGTTAGACTCCAGAGAACCAAATAACCCTATTAAAAATGGGGTACAGAGCTAAACAAAGAATTCTCAACTGAGAAATACTGAGAATGGCTGAGAAGCACCTAAAGAAATTTTCAGCATCCTTAGTCATCAAGGAAATGCAAATCAAAACAACCCTGAGATTCTACCTCACACCGGTCAGAATGGCTAAGATCAAAAACTCAAGTGACAGCAGATGCTGGTGAGGATGTGGAGAAAGAGGAACACTCCTTCATTGCTGGTGGGATTGCAAACTGGTACAACCACTCTGGAAATCAGTTGGGGGTTCCTCAGAAAATTGGACATAGTACTACCAGAGGACCCAGCTATACCACTCCTGGGTAGATACCCAGAAGATGCTCCAACATGTAATAAGGACACAAGGACACATGCTCCACCATGTTCATAGCAGCCTTATTTACAATGGACAGAGCTGGAAACAACCCAGATGTCCCTCAACAGAGGAATGGACACAGGAAATGGTACACTTACACAATGGAGTACTACTTAGTTATTAAAAACAATGAATTTATGAAATTCTTAGGTAAATAGATAGAACTAGAAAATATCATTCTGAGTGAGGTAACCCAATCACAAAAGAACACACATGGTATGCACTCACAGATAAGTGGATCAGTGGATTCCCAGAAGCTTGGAATACCCAAGACAAAATTCACAGACGAAATGAAGCTCAAGAAGAAGGAAGACCAAAGTATGGATACTTTGGTACTTCTTAGAAGGGGGAACAAAATACCCATGGGAGGAGATACAAAGACAAAGTGTGGAGCATTGAAGGAAAGAACATCCAGAGACTGCCCCCATCTGGGGATCCATCCCATATGCAGTCACCAAACCCAGACACTATTATGGATGCCAACAATAGTGACTATATCAGGCTTGCTGACAGGAGCCTGATATAGTTGTCTCCTGAGAGGCTCTGCCAGTGCCTGACAAATACAGAGGTGGATGCTCTCAGCCTACCACTGGACTGAGCACAAGGTCCCCAATGAAGGAGCTAGAGAAAGGACTGAAGGAGTTGAAGGAGCTTGCAGACCCAAAGGAGGAACAACAATATAAGCCAACCAGTACCCCCAAAGCTCCCAGGAAGTAAACCACCAACCAAAGAGTACACATGGTGGGACTCATGGCTCCAGCTGCATATATATAGCAGAGGATGGCCAAGTCAGTCATCAATGGGAGGAGAGGGAGTGGGTGGGTTGGTGAGCAGGGAGAGGGAGGATGGGATAGGGGGTTTTCAGAGGGGAAACCAGGAAAGGGGATAACATCTGAAATGTAAAAACAGAAAATATCTAATAAAGTTCATTCAAAAAAAAAAGAGAGGTGAGGCCTTGTTGGAATAGATGTGGCCTTGTTCAAGGAAGAATGTCACTGTATAGGTGGGCTTTGAGTTCTCCTAGTGCCCAAGCTCCACTCAGTGAGGAAAAGACCCTCCTCCTGGATGCCTTTGTGTCAAGATGTAGGGCTTTCGGCTCTTCCAGAACCATGCTTCTCACAATGATGATAATGGTCTGAACCTCTGAGACTGTAAGCCAGCCCTAATTAAACGTTTTCTGTTATAAGAGTTGCTGTGGTCATATGTCTCTTCACAGCAATAAAATCCTAACTTAGATAGTCACCTAATATTCTGAGCTCTCAGAGACTTTGTGGTTCTCCGGCCTGCCTGACAGCCTCCCTGTCTGCCTGCCATGACCATCCTTCTAGCTGAGCTTTCTTCTTCATCCTCAGGTCTCTGAAGTCAAGGGTCAGTTCCACACTTGCTATGCCTAAAGGGATGCTTAATTTAGTAATTTAGTTACAAGTAGCTACACACATAATAGAAAGAGGAAGGAGAGAAGAAAAGAGGGAAGGGAAAGAAGAAGGGAGAAAGAGGGAGAAAAGAGGGCATGAGTAAGAGACAAAACATGCGTGGAAATGGTTGAAAGCCACCAAAGAAGTTTACATACTATTTGGTATCAGGAAGGAGAACCGGAAGATTCTATCCACTTTCTTGTGCTGTCATCCATGTCTGTTTCTCACAACACACCTCTCCATAACTGCCATATCTCAGTTATCAGTCCAGCCGCCCCTCGGAGCTCCTGCGAAGCTCGACTCTCAAATCTCTGTCTCTGACTTTATCCTAGTTCTAGCCAGCTCTTTGATAGTTCCTCTCTGTTCCAATAGCAATGTAAATAAAATAGGTACAAACACTACATTCATTTTTCTTTCCATTCACGTGCCTCATATATTTCTAGTTGTCAATGTGTCCAGGCACTGGCATCTTCCTGCAGAAGACTGGACGTGGAGAGCCATCTTGGACTTCTTCGGTTACCATTCTCTGAGCCTACCCTCCCATATCTCCTGCTTCCTTCTTCTCCACTTCTTTGCAGCACCTAGTGTTTACTCTTCTTCACTTGGGAACATTTCACTGTATCAGTTATGGAGGGTGCTCTCGTCTCTTCCCTTCAGACAATAACCCCTGACTATGAACTGAGCCCATACGTTTGGTGTCAGGAGCTTCCTTCCGATCGACTGGCCTTGACTATACTCACTCCCCCCCTCCCATGTGCTCTCTACTCTTAGCTGCTGAACCACAAAGTGTTTCTCAGATTTAGCATCTTTATTTTTGTAGATGTTTCAGAATGTTTTCCTCTCAGCTTTCAATACTCATAACCCTCTTGTATAATAAACAAATAAGCAAGCAAACTGCAAGAACAAAACAGTACCCAAGATTCCTAAACCTTAGGGGCAAGTGACCCATTTGCAACCTTTGACCTGTGCTCCCTTGGGCTCATGTAGGACCAGTTCTCTTACAATCTTCCTGATCATGTGTGTCTGGGAGAGGAGAGAAGAGCTCCATGTGGTCCACCACTGTGTGTCCCATAACATTTGTCCTGCTCTCCATTCTGTCCCCTCTCATAGACCATAAGGGCTGTAGAAGAGAACTTCCTGATTTCTCATCTCTAGGAGCTTCCATTTCAGCATCAGTAGGCTAACAGACATTAGCAGAAATGACAGCTGGCCAGAAGAACCACTGAGACACACCACTGAGCACATGGCTCAAGATAGCAAATGGCGGGTCTTATTCTTAGGAACTGAAATTGGATCCTAGTTATTGGTATACTTTGAAAAGATAAAATGACTATCTAGATTACTCCTCAAAAAAGGCCAGCACTTGTGAGGCTTGTTCAGTGTGTCTTGAACATGTGAGTCCTAACATTTCTCATGGCCTTGCCGATGTCAGGAGGAGGACCAAGGGCTTCTTAGGACTGTTCACTTTACCATTATACAACCCTGAAGAGTCAGTATTGTTGCCACATTTTATCAGCAGGAAGCTGAGATTTTAGGAGATTAAGTGAAACTCATAGAACCATGTTGTTGCCTCTAGAACAAAATACAATTGTCCAATGGGTGATGTCTTCAAGGAGAAAGACTTCCTATACATATGCATAACTCAAGCTGTGGAACCTTAAGCACAATGCAGAATGTGGGGAGTTTAAGGCAAATGAATTGACTCTGAATACAAGGCTGTCTACCTTGAAGAAACAAAGCAGCTGGGCAGGCAGATGAGTGCTGGGGGTAAATGGCTGACCTGTTCTGACTGTGAATGACATCTCTACACCCAGGAAGCACAAAGAAGGTCACACACTAAAATCTGGATGCAAATGACTTCATTCCTGTATACTGCAGCTATGAAGAAAGGGACATGACCCCATAGACCACAGACTTTCTGTAAGGAACATCTGTTGTTGAGTGGTGGGTGAAAAAGAAAGTGACAAAGGAAATAAACATACCTGGTCTCATTGGCACACCGGATCTTGCAGCCTTCCTTGGGAATCACCAACCCTAGATGCATTCGGAGCCTGCAATTTGTGGGTCCTGTGTGTGGCCACACATGAGTTCCAGGGTGCATGATGGAATATTTGATCTGTATAGAAAGTATGACACCCAATCATCTATTTAACAAGGTATAGAGAGGCAGAGGAATCAGTATCAATTCATACGAGAGTCTTTGTAACCCTTGGGACTTCCTATTTCTTTGTGAGGGAGCCAAAAAAAACAAGCAGTCTCATTTCCCAGAAAGTGACATAATACTCAACAATTTCAACCTTCAAATTTTGACATCAACCACATGAAATTATGTTTCATTAAAAAGTGAATGGGAAAAGAGACATCCATTGTGCCAAGGGAAATAATTGTGATTTTTATAAAGGTCAGCTCTGCCTCTTTCCTGACAACAAACTGTCTTCTTCCCATCTCTGAAAACCCCCTTGGTACCTGTCCTCTTCTGCATCCTGTCGTCTCGGGAAACTTTTCTAGAAAAGTACAGGTCTTAGGAGCTCCTTTACAGGCTTTCTCATTTTTCCTTCCTAGAACAAAACATGATAAAACTATTGAGAGAAGCAAATCACAAGTTGTCTTGGTGTCTCTGTGGTCTCAGCTACTCTGGAAGTCAACTAGGAGGATTACTTGAGCCTAGGAGTTCAAGACCAACCTGATCACATAATGAGATCCTACTGAAATACACCCCCCCACACACACACAAACTGCAGTAAAACTTTATCTCATTTCATTTGAGCCACATGTACTTGTACGATCACCTTTGCTGTTGGAATGTGAAGGCCAAGAGAAAGACAGTTAAAGGCCAATGTCATTATAGGGCGCTTATGTGTGTAAATGTGAGAGAGATATAATTCAGATTATAAGAGGACAGACCAGCCATTTCTTATTTTAGAGAGGGACAAGGGACATAAAAGCCATGGGCAGATACTAGAATCTGAAGCCTGTTGAAGGATAATGACTTGGTTTTAGCAAGTAAAACCCTCTGAAGACCTCTGAGTCATGCCTTCAAGTCACTAGTTTGTGTCAAATTGTTGTAGTACACACTGGAAATTAATACAGTCTCTATGAAAGGAGAACTCTTTATACTCTATGCCTAACTTGAAATGCATTTCTAAGAGATAGCAAAACATTTTGCATTGGTATTTAGTGTGTTTTTCAATGTATTAAAAATTGTTATATGTTGCTAAAGTGACATTTAAATGAAGAACATCAGGATCTTTAAGCAAAAAGTATTCTTTCTGAGTAATTATATCAAGAGCAGATTCTGGGACTTCATTGTCAGCATCTTGGACCGTGTCACATTTCTCCATTCTTCTTGGGAAGATGTGCTCAGAAAGTCTGCAGTGTCACTAGCTTTCATGGAGAAGGAAAACAACAGGATTTGGTTTTGTTTTGTTTAAAGAAAGAAAATTTCGTTTTCCTATTAAAAATTACTATAAAAGAAATTACATCTAAAGATGAATTTGACTTTAATGTTCATCTTCACTAACATAATCTTATGCTGAGAACAAAATGAGTTCTAAGAGATACAACGCCATGACTTCTGCCTCAGTCAAGTGGACCTCTAAACTTAGGAAACAGTTTCAACAGTTTTTATTAGCTCTTTACAGATGAACTTTTTGCTTCTTGAGTACATTTCTATGTACTCTTTTTGTTTCGATGAGCCAAACAATGTATGCTGGCTTGAAAGAATAGCATACAAATAGACCATCATAATGGACTTTTTAACCCAGGTTTTCCAGGGCATCTATGAACAAGGTTTTGGAAAGTCTGATAGGGGACTTTCAGCTATAGTTTATGCTGCTCAAGATGAAGATGGATGACATCTGGTAGCTTGAAAAGCCTTGAACAGGTGGGTTTCCCTCGGCTCATTGGTAAGGCCTGAGCGTGTTTAACACCTGATTGGTCAGTTGTGACAAGATTACCAAATTGATCCTGCCATCAGGACTTCTTTTGGTGAGGTGTGGGTTTTAACCTCCAGGTACATAAAAAGCAAGGATCCCTGATCTACATATCCATAACTGAGCTTTCAGGGTATAGTGTTCAAATGACCTCAAGTCTAGACTATGCTTTGATCATAAACACTCAACTGGCAAAGTCCATGCCCTTATTCCCAGGTCAGAAAAACTTGGAAACCTGAACTATTCCTGGTCTCAAGCATCAGGGATACAGGTTATATATCTCTTGTAGTCATAAGGTATAGATTCTCTTTCAAGAGAAGGTTGTTCAGTAGTGGCTCAACATCCATAGCTTGCAACCCATTGTTTTAAGCATACACATGTGATTGGAAGGGCCCAATAAGCACAAAATTCACATAGAGCTCACTATGGTCAGATGTTTAGAGTGATGATGTTTACTGTACCCAGGAAGGAAGCCACTCAGGTCTCGTTATCCAGAGGACAAACCGACACACAGAGGGGTACCACAGTGAAAGGAAGAGCAGAGAGTTGACAATTACAGTGCAGCTGTCATAGATCCGACATCTAGGCTTTCAGATAGGCCTTGTGATGAGCACACAAGTGAGGGAATTTTTGCTTAATTAAGTCATTTGAAATGGGAAGGATCCACTTCTAATACAGATCTTTGAGGTAGGGAGTCACATCTTTAATCCAGATCTTTTTGAGGTGGGAAGTCACATCTTTAATCCAGATCTTTTTGAGGTGGGAAGACACATCTCTAATCTGGGCCAGACCTGCTGGAAGCCTTTTTAAAGGACTTGGAAGAAGGCAGTTTCTCTCTTTACCTTCTTGCTCTTGCCCCCACTAGCAAGTCCATTTCTTCACTGGCATTAGAGCCTACTTCTTCAGGATTCCTGCTTACACTGAAGACCAGCTGAGACATCCAGCCTCATAGACTGAACAACTATTGCATTCTTGAATCTTCTTTTCATAGGCAGCCATTGTTGGATTAGCTGGACGACAGCCTACAAGTCATTTTAATAAATCCTCTTTCTGTCTCTCTCTATATAGAGATTCATTCTATAAGTTCTTTTATTCTAGAGAACCCTGACTAATCCAGGTCTCAGCACTGCCTCTTTATTGCCCTCTACTAATGAGTTCCCATTACACAGCAGGACAGAATCACGGGCATATATTATATTCAATACTCTTCTTCCCAGAATTTACTGACAGTGGGAACTACTCCATACTCAACACAACTACTCTCATTACTCTTTTCAGGGCATGCCCACATGAGAGATCAAGAGAGAATACATTCAGGACTGTAAACAAGAACCATCGTTTCCAAAACCTATGTTTCAAAGAACACTTCCTCATTTTGTTACATCACATGTTACAAGGCAGAAGGCGTTCAGTTGAGTCTGCAATTGAATAAGGAATGCCCATTAATCATTACATAGTGGATTTACTTGTGTTCTTATTATTTGTCACCAAAGTTAATTCTCAACAAGCAGCAGACTTAGCTTCTTTGGGAACATGGCTCAGGCAAGAAATCTAACAATCAATATAGATATGAAAGAGTAATGCATCACTTGCATGTGACTTTATCAGGTGTATTCATGGAGCTAGAATATTCTTAATATTCAAGACTACAAAGAAGAGAAATTTCACTTTGCATGACAACTCTGATCAATGATAGTGGCTTCTCAGCACAACAGTGTAAACAGAGCTTGTTGTTTCCAAGCCTTACAGATTAAAATACAGTTTCCAATCACATTATATCCTGGGCCACAAGCAGACTGCAGAGAAGGACTCAAAGCTTCACTCGTCCTGAAGTGATGGAGGATTGTTTGCATCATTTTTCCTAGGCTCTAGAATAAAGATGCATCATATGGTTCCTTTGTACTTGAGTCATAGTTGGAAAAAATTGTTTAATTTGTGAGCAAGACACATGTTTAACAGTAGTCACACAGCAATTTGTGAGACTTCTGGCAAGCAAGGACGGAGGCTCATACAACCCAGGCTAGAGCTCTAACACTGACCTAGGCCCTAGTAATGCAGGTAGCTATTTATGAACTTATTTGTGAAAAAATATATGATTTTTGTCATTTCTATCATTCTTCAGTGCTAAAATGTTGATTATTCTTATATTTTTGATTTTCAGTCTAGCCTTTAGCTGTAGAGTCACAAACTCATTTGGACAAAAGTGGCAGCCTATAGAACGGGGAAAAGATTTTAACCAACAATACATCTGGTAGAGGGTTAATACCTATTTTATAAATATATAAAGAACTCCAGGAATTAGTATCAAGAAAACAATCCAATTATAAAATGGGGTACCTATCTAAATGGAGAAGTCTCAAGAGAGGAATCTCAAATGGCTGAGGAACACTTAAAGAAAGGTCCAGCAGGGAAACGTAAATCAGAATGAGAACTACTTTGAGATTCCATCTAACTCAAGCCAGAATGACTACAATTAACAACAGAAGGGACAGCTCATGCTGGAGAGGGTGTGGAGTAAAAGGGACACTCATACATTGCTGGCGGGAATTTAGACTTGTACTACCACTATGGAAATCACTGTGGCAGTTCCACAGAAAGATCGGAATCAATCTACTTCAAGGTCCAGCTATACAACTCTTGGACATATACACAAATTATCCTACCACACACAGAGACACTTGTTCAACCATGTTCATTACTGATCTATTCACAATAGCCGGAAATCAGAAACAACCTAGATGCCCCTCAACTGAAGAATGGATAAAGACATTACGGTACATTTACACAATGGAGAATTACTCAGCTGTTAAAAAAATGATCCCATGAAATTTGCAGGTAAATTGATGGAAAAACAAACAAACAAAACAAAACAAATTAAGAAACAAATACACAAATGCATCCTGAGTGAGGTATCCCAGACCAAGAAAGACAAAATGCTATTATTGGATTATTGGATTCTAAGTGCACATCTGGTGTCAAGTCAATGATTACCAAACTATAAGCCATAGAACTACAGAAGGTAAGTACAGCATAAAGGACTAGAGAAAACACATAGATCCAGTTGGGAAAGAGAAGTAGGTTACATCTAATAACTGGCCAAAGGGTCCCCACAGGAATCTTCAAACAACCCAGGCTATTACCAAGACTATAGATTGCTCTTCACAAACTGACAGCAAGACCTCATTCCTGAAACAACACCTATACAATCCATTGAACATGGAGATTTTTTTTTTTTCCAGACAGGGTTTCTTTGTATAGCCCTAGTTGTCCTGGAACTCACTCTGTAGACCAGGCTGGCCTCAAACTCAGAAATCCACCTGCTTCTGCCTCCCAAGTGCTGGGATTAAAGGAGTGCACCACCACCGCCCGGCCGAACATGGAGCTATTGAACGGGTGCCTATATGGAGCCTTTAGCTCTACTTGCTATACCTTTGGCACAGGAAGGTACGGTCCATTTTATGGAAATAAAAATGTAAACACTACATCAACCATGAACCCTTTATCTGCAACGATGTACTGCTTTCAAGATATGCCAGTACAGTGGTGGCACAAATCCTATGGGAGTGACCAACCATTATCTGATTTGACTCAAGGCTTACTCCACAAGATTAAATACACACTCAATACTTCCTGGGTGATGAAGAACCTAAGACTAGATAGCCCAGGGACCTAGGGTAGAAGCTAAGCAATGCTGGTTGGTCTAAAGAAAAAAATGTAGCAATAAAATGATTCCTAATGACACTCTGCTATACTCGTAGATCAGTGCCTTATTCAGCCATCATCAGATAAGCTTCATTTTGCACCAGATAGAAACAGAGACTCATAGATAGACACTGCAGAGTGAGAGACCTTGGAACACTCAGCACTACATGGGATGTCTCCATCAAATCCCTTTTCTCAGAACTCAGGGAACTCCATGAAAGAGGAAGCAGAGAGAATATAAGAGACAGAGTGGATGGTGGAAAGAAAATAAGGCCGTCTAAATCATTATGAGCAAAACTTAAATGAACTCCCATATACAGAAGCAGCATGCATGGGGTCAGCATAGGCCTGCACCAGGTCCTCTGTGTTTGTATTATTGTTTCCATAATTTAGTGGTTTTTTTTAGGAGATTCCTGAATGTGCAAATGAGTAAGTCTCTGATTCTTGAGCCTTCTCTTGGGCTCTCTCTCTCTCTCTCTTTTAACTTTTTGGTTTGTCTTGTTCAACTTTGATGTGACTGTTCCTGTTTTATCTTATTATATTTAATTTGTTGTATTTTTAAAAAATGGAATAAATAAATGAAAGAATAAAAACCTAGCCACTAGGGTAAAGGTTAACAACTGAACTGTCATTTATACCTGCAGGGAGAGGGAAATTCAGTTTTTCCCAATAAAATGACACTGGGCATATCAGACAGTACAGGGCAGAGCACATGTTCAGAAGTTGTTGGCCAACCCATAGTAGACTCTGCAGTTTTTGTTGTTGGTTGGTTGGTTGGTCTGTATGTGTGTGTGTGTGCTCTCACATGCTTTTATGTGGTTACAATTTGCTACTGAAGGAAGAGTGTTATTTATTTGTTCTCTGTTTGGGAGGTTTTGTTGGTTTGGGGTTTATGTTTGGTTTTTGAGAAAGAACTTAAAGTTGGGTGAGTAGGGAGGGGAAAAGCACCAAGATACTTTAAATTTAAAATTTGTTTTAAATAATAAAAATATAATAAAAAGAAAAAAGTTGACTATTCAAAAAGGAATACAAGAGCTGGGATAGAACTTGGTACCTCATCATTTGCCTAATATATGTGAAGTTCTCCGTTTAAATCCTGCGGCACACATACTCTCTCTTACACACACACACACACACACACACACACACACACACACACACAATTATTTTGATTCAAAATGGAAATCAAGACATAAATTCAGTCTCTTTTAAAATTCAAGTGGAAAATCACACACAGTATAGATTAAGCATCTGAAATCACATATCCATGAAACTTAAATACTTATATTAATAAAGAATATAACAAATTTACTGAGGCATTTCAACCAAAATGTTTCCCAGAACAACTGAATATCAACGGAAATAACAAGGAGAAGAAACTTAGGAACGAGGAGGTAGAAAACAGTCAGAACATAACACACCACCACCAACTTCATTCTCTGCCGTGGCTCCCGCCCACGCTGGTGCCGTTCTGTCCCCCAGCGTAACCTGCACTTTACTGCAGTGAATACAATTCGGAGACACTCCCTTCTGAAACAGTGACAGATGTGTTGGGCTCTCCAGCTACTCATATCCTGTAGAACTACAGAGAATAGCACACTCTTTAAGCGAAAGCACTTACATATTTATCCATATACACATATGGATACAAACAAGCAGATGCGCATGCTTAAAGACAGTATGGACAGATCATATGTCACAGGCAGCTGTCAGTAGAAGACTACTCACTTATCATCTGATCTGTGTATGAGGAAGGTAAGCTAGAAGCCAAGAGCTCACCTTGCTGCCACAGTGTGAACTGGCTCCAGTCGCCCTTCTCCCGAAGGTTTTCATCCTCAGGCAGGAAGAGTCCCTTGGCTTTATCCATTACCATGAGGCCTTCGTCACGGATTAACTTCCAGTTTCTCTCTAAAGACTTCAAGGAAGATTTTAGTTTCACTGAGATGAAAAATATGTTGTGAAGAACATCTCATCGTGACTTTCGGTTGCTTTGCTTGTTTAAGAAAGAAAACTAAAGCACTAACCAAAGAGTACACATGGAGGGACCCATGGCTCCAGCTGCATATGTAGCAGAGGATGGCCTTATCTGGCTTCAGTGGGAGGGGAGGCCCTTGGTCCTGTGGAGGCTCGATGTATGATTATTGGTTAAGCGTTCTTGCTAGCTACTCTTGCAGAGGACCAGGGTTTAGTTCTGTGAACTCATAAGGTAGCTCACAACTGTCCTTCACTCCAGTTCCAGGATTTTCCCATACTCTCTGTGGGCATCAGGCAGACATATGTTCAGGCAGGGAACATGTACAAATAAAATAAAAATGAAAAAATAATAAACTTATAAACTATGAAAACCTTTCTCACTATAATTATTTTTATTATGGCATGCTTAAGATTTCTCCCTTTATTCTCACCCTTCTTTTCTTTGTCTCTGTTTGTCTCTCTCTCTGTCTATTTCTCTCCCTTTCTTTCCCTCCGTCCCTCTCTCCCCTCTTGCTCCTCCTTCCCCCTCAAATCTAACAAGAACACCTGTCTTGCTGATGGTGCAATGACCAAGTTCCACATGACTCCAGCATCCACACTGGAACACATATCACAGACTTAATCTCAAGAGTGTTTCTTACAGTGTCACCAGGGCTGGCGAGATGGCTCAGTGGGTAAGGGCACTGACTGCTCTTCCAGAGGTCCTGAGTTCAAATCCCAGCAACCACATGGTGGCTCACAACCATCTGTAATGAGATCTGACGCCCTCTTCTGGTGTGTCGGGAAGAAAGCTACAGTGTACTTACATACAGTGTCACCATTCCAACAAGATAGACAGTAGTTAAACTTTCAAAGGTTTTGGGAAACCAGACACTGGGGCAGGATGCATTATAAAGTTAATAACAAAAGGAAAAACTGTTTAGAGTTCAGGCAAACAAAAATGTCCTTAACTTATTATTTATAAGGTTGCTTTGGCCTCAGCCGGGGCTTCATGTGTAGGCAGATTCAGTGACTGATGATGCTGGTGGTGCCCCCCAGGAGCAGGAAGGCTGGTAGGAGCAATGGGTAGAAGCAGGCAGGGGTGAGTCTATAGAGCATTAAGGAGGTCCAGAGTGAACCTGGGGTTTGGGAATGGAAACCTCATTGTTCCTGCACTCCAGCAAAAGTGTCAGGAATAACAGAGGGCAAGGGATCAGAGCAGGACTGCACTACCTGGATTTCAACAAAAGTCAGGGGTCAGGCACAGCACCCTGCAGGTGGCGTCATAGGGGGACACTGGAAGGAACAGCACAATAGCAACATCTCACTGTACCGCATGCAAAGAGTGAGAGCTTTCTGAGAGCGAGCTGCCTTGTGAACAGCATTGTGTCTTAGGGTAAAAAGAGGAACGTGACAGAATGAAAGTGTTTTTGGTGTTTTGTTTTGTTTTGACCAACCTATGTTCCACAGACTTATGATTTAATGTCAGAAAAAAACAAAACCCTGATTAAATCAGAAGGATGGCACAGCTAGCAGACTCCAAAAAGCAGACATTTTCAGATTTGTGTGGGGACTACACCGACCCAGCATGAAGCTGCTGCCTCATACATAATTTCAAATTTCCTCAAGCAATTCCCCATACACTGTGCGCTGAAACTTGATATGTATCCAGGTTGTAACCTACTCTGGGAGCAAGTAGGTGACCCTCAGCCAGATGCCAACTGGTAAACCAAGGTCAAATAGGACAGACCCAAGCAGCAACCAGTGAAGAAGCAGGAAGCTTCTTTGCCTTGCTTACATTTTTTTTAATTCACTTCCTTTTCTCTAGCTATAAATACAATCTGCTCCTAGGGTACAGAATCCTGAGAACCTGGATGCAGACTGCTTCCAATTCTGGAATCACATATAAGGCCAATCAAGGTCTTAAAAGGCTAGATTTGTCATCCTTGATTTTAAAACCAGGGGACATTTTTGTCTCACATGAAAACACGGGATCTCTTAAAATATTGCAGGCATGGGATTTTGGTTGGAGAACGCTTTGGTAAATCTGTTCCTGTGAAGCCCACCATTGCATTCTTTGCAACCTATGTGCTTTCTTCTGTGTGAAGGCCTGCCATCACTGGTCCTTGTTCAACATTGTCCGACAACCATGGTCCCTATTTATACATCCCAAGCTGCCAGTCTATAGCTAGGAAGATCAAGAGCACATTTTAATAGAGGGAGGCTCAAAAGTCCCTGCTGTGTGAAGTCCCGGGAGTGAGAGAACTGGATGATTTTCTTAAGGTTTCAAGATTATGAGAAAAGAGGAAAAAGTGCACCCTAGGAGTTTGCAGATTTCTCATCATTAATGCTTCTAAATTGCCACAGCACTCGATGTTATTGTAGCTTGGTCAAGTTGCTAGATAAACCTGTTGGACTCTTGCGGGTCTGTCACACGACAAGGAGAGAATTACCTTTCTAACACATGAAATTACTTTCCAAATGAGGTTACCGGAGCCTTATAAGGGCAAGCTTTCCCTTCCCCACCCCCAGCCTTTTAGAAATCCCTTTTATTTCTTTTGAAAGCTGATTTTAAGGGCATAGTTGGGAACAGCTGATCTTTTTGTTACTAAAATAGGGCACAAAGTCCTAGGAGAAAATGTTAAAGTGATTGCATCATTCAATATAATTTAAATTTTCTACTTAAGAACAGGCTGTCTTTTTATATAAAATGTCAATCCTGTACCCTTCACCCTCAGCCTTTCTGGAAGTGTTGCCAAGGTACTTTTCCATGGTAGTAACAATTTTTCTCTTCTGTCTCTGTCTCTCCGTGTGTGTGTGTGTGTGTGTGTGTGTGTGTGTGTGTGTGTGTGTGTAATTAAGTAATTACTTTTACTTCTGTAGGGGCACATATGTATTAAAAGGTTAGAAGATGATTCGAAGGAGTCATTTCTCTCCTCCCATGTGGGCCTTGGAAATCAAATTTAAGTGCAGGCTTGGCAGCAATCTCCTTTATATGTTGAGCCATGTAGCCTACCTGGATTTTGTTTTAAAGTCTTTTGTTCCCTTGTATGTGCTTGTTGAGCTGGGTGACGGCTGAAGCCCAGACATCACAAGTCAGTGCAGAGGGATCCTAGTGCCTGACTCTAAACACATGGGCTAAAATGTCACACATGTTCCACATCTTTCTTGCCATGGTTGATCTTGGTTGTCAACTTTAGTGGGCTGCAAGATGCCTAGAAAACTAGTATAACACAGTCCTAGGGGCATCTGTGTAGATGATTCCAGAGACCTGTGGCATGAGGGCTGGAGAAGAGGGAAGACCCACTCTGAACATGAGTGGTATCATCCAATGACCTGGAGTGGTATCATCCAACGACCTGGGAGCCAGGATGGAACTGGAAGTAGCACAGGAAGGAAGCTGGTATATGATAGACACCC
>NW_022196896.1:27164646-27178992 GCF_008632895.1 Mastomys coucha | reverse complement strand
TCTTTCTTTCTTTCTTTCTTTCTTTCTTTCTTTCTTTCTTTCTTTCTTTCTTTCTGAAACACCCCCCCTTTAGTATCTGAGACTTTCTGTGTTAGAGGAAGTCACACTCCAGCCTTTGAATTTATTCCCCTAACAACTTGACATAGGACTTAGACCTACAGCCTCCCACGACAGCTGTATCTTTCTGGTTTTCCATCTTCTAGCACTGAGCAGCAGCTATTGCTTTGCTCAGCCCTCCAGCCTGCAGACAGCCACTCTGAAACTAACCAGGCTCTGGTTGTCTAATAAATCACGCTCTAAGCTTATGCACACTCTTTTGGTTGTGTTCCTTTGAAGACTACTATGACTAACCAAGAGCTACAGAGATTTCCATTTATATGTCCATAGTAAAACCTCTTTTGAGTTCAATAGTCTGTCATAGAAATTAATGGCTGGAAGGATCTCTACTGTTGCTCTAGGGGGTAGCATTTCTCCTCAGGAAACACAAAATGACTGTTGGAGTGGTTATTAAACCCACAGCCCATAGGCCTGTGGCCAGCAGAACTAGCAACAGAAAGCTACTCTTTTGTCTCCTCCTCAATCATTCCTAAGGTACCCATGGAAAGAAAGAGGATCATACCATATACTGTGGTGGGCATTAGCCTGATTCCCCTGAGAGCTCTCATAAATAGGGGTTCTCATAGGCTCCCATGTACAGTAGTTCACACAGGCATGCTCAGGTACCTGTCAGGAGATGGTATGTCCGGTGCTCAGACAGACTGCTCTGCATCATCCAGGGCAAGCAACTCAAAGACAGCTCCCACCCATGACAAGTGTCAGAACTGAGTGAACCATAAGATGACACCAGTAAGCCTGGTGCACACAAAGTGAAACTCAGGTATACACCAAGCACAACCCTGTAAGTTTTGATGGAAACATCTTTTAACCACATTAATGACTCTGGAAGGTCTCATCTTTGGAATGATAATAATAGGGCTTTAGGAAGGGCCTGGGATATTTTTAACTATATGGTTAAAAATAATAAAGTATACAAAATTCAAACTTAATTACAGTAAGTGTGTGTGTGTGTGTGTGTGTGTGTGTGTGTGTGTGTGTGTGTGTGCTTACCTGGTATGGCCCATGGCCGGGTGGCTTATGAATAACAGAAATCTATTATTTCATTTCTAGCCACTCATGACCCAGACCAAGAAATTGGAAGCTTTGGTGTCTGTCGAAGAGCTGTTTCATATTGGTGCTTTTCCCTACCAAGTCATAAGTGTTACATGGGGCAAGGCATGAGAGACATAAGTGCCCAGCTTTATGAGCCAGTCTCCTCTCAAAAGTCCCACATCTGAACGTGTTTATCATGGGAGTCAGGGATTCAACCCAAGGACATGGCAGGGACACAGCATCCAGACTCCAGAAGAATGTGTGTTTGTCTGCCTGTCTGTCTGCCTGTCTGGGTGGGAGGGAATGCAAAGTGAGAGGGTAACAGAAACAATCTGCATGCTCTCCATAGTTGTCTGAGATGCATTGAACTCCCTTTTAAAAATGATAGCAGAAACCTGGACATGGGGGGAGCAATGCCTACACATTTTTCAAAGTCTCATTTGAAATACGATCTCCTTGGTTCTTAATTCACCCACTTGGTAAGACCAGAGAGAGATATTAAGCTATCTGTATACCCGGGCCAGTTTCTAGGATGTCAGTGCCTTTAGATGCATGTTGCTTCAGGTGGCTACATGGAGTTTTGAACCCAGAAGACTGCTATTATAGAGCTCCATGGCCTCATAATCAGCTACCCTACACGTGCCTGTCAAGTAAACCTCAGCTGTATTCATCTCCCTCGTTATCTACAAATAAACTTTGAGAATCCAGGCCCTCTGATAGAGTGTGCCAGCTTTGCCTCCACGGAAGCTCTGGTCTGTCACGCTCGCTTCCTCATCTGCCCCTCTGCCTATCCACTCACCTGACAGGCCTTCCCAACATTCAATTGTTTTCAAGCCCTTTTCTCTTTTTTACCCCTTTTTTTATTAGATATTTTCTTTATTTACATGTCATATGATTTCTCCTTTCCCAGTTTCCCCTCCAAAAAGCAAACTAACAAACAAACAAAAGCAAGAACAAACCCCTGTTGCCTCCCCATACCTGCCACCCTACCCTCTCCCACTTATTGGCCCTGGCATTCTCCTACACTGGGGCACAGAACCTTCACAGGGCCAAGGTCCTCTCCTCCCATTGATGATCGACTTTGCAATCCTCTACTATACACGTGCTGCCAAAACAATCAGTCCCACCATGTATAGTCCTTGGTTGGTGGTTGAGTCCCTGTGAGCTCTGAGGGTACTAGTTAGTTCATATTGTTGTTCATCCTAAGGGGCTGAAAACCCTTCAACTCCTTCGGTCCTTTCTCTAACTCCTTCATTGGGGACCCTGTATTCAGTTCAATGGATGGCTGTGAACTTCTACATCTGTGTTAGTCAGGTACTGTCAGAGCCTCTCAGGAGATAGCTATATTAGGCTGATCAAGCCCTTTTCTTTACAGCCCTTCAAAACTGACTTCTGCAAAGTCTTTGTTTTTTGTTTTTTGTTTTTAAACACTGGGTAACAGCTCAGTGGAACCATGGGTTATATACCTTGGACTACATCCCCCACCCCACCCCCCCAAAAATTGTTTTTTTGAGGACAAACTATAGCCAAACTCACTTTCACTAACTTGTCTAACTTTCACTAACTTTTCTGTTAATGAAAAAGAAGTCTGGGTTGGTTTGTTTAATAGCTAACCATTACGTCAGGTCTTACAATGAACCCGTGGTCTCTATCTGCTCTTCTCTAACCCTAACCCCCACCCACAGCTCATTCTTTTAAATGTTTCTTTGCCTGGCTTTATCTAAATAAGATGTGCATATTACTACTCTTGACTATGAATTACAGACACTATCACTCACCTACGAGGGATGGTAAGCAACTGAAAATTTGATGGCTTTCTCTTTTCCATCCAGGTGATTGTTAACTTCACAAATCTATCACACATCTGGTGAAATTCACATTCAGGTTTTATAATATTATGACAGTGATGTATCACTCATACTTGAGTTGTAAGATCACACTTCATTTCCTGCGTCGCTGGTAGGCACTGTGCCTCTCTTGGTGGCTTAGTTTTCTAACTAGGGAACCAAGGTCTTTACTGCCTCTGAAAAGAAGTCTCTATACGATCCCTTGATGCTACAGGTTGAGTGTGCCTACTCCAAACACCTGAAAGCTCAAACCCTTCAAATCCAGGAGCTTTATGAGCAGTGACAGTTAGAAAATAACATGCCACAAAACCTTACTTCATGTGCAAAATTATGTAAAATAGTGTATAAACTTACCTTCAGCCTATGGCTACAACGTTCACCTGAAACAGAAATGAACTCTGTGCCCCTAGCAGCTCCTATCCCTAAGATATCTCTTTATAATAACCACTAAAAGGCAATTCTGAAACATTTCTATCCCCAGGCATTCTGGGTGCAGAATTCTACATTTCATAAAAAAATCCTCATATAATTTGTTTTTCCTTCTCCAAGGGAATAATCATACAAGCCACCTGCATGGGGCTTCCCACACCAGCAGTCCGGCTCCATGACCTGGCTGGACCTGGGCCTTCTACTGGGCAGGCCATTACTCCCAGACTACCATTCTTGAGAGAACACACCACCAGTAAAACTACGTGTCTAAAAATATTGAGGGTGTGCTTACCCTTGATTAAAGCTTACACTATGTACCATAAGTATTTTTTTTAGCACTTTTTAAAGGCAACTAATCATTTCTTTCTACAGTTTTTCTTCTTATCCAACATGATTATAATCTCACCTTTATCTTGCAATGTTCAATCAACAACACCTAAGTAGACTCAGTGTGTACAATATGATAGTTTTTAATTTGTGTATTTTGTGAAGATTATGATGCTCACACTCTAATTCATGACCACATCCATCATCCCCAGGCTGCACGCCATAGTCATCAAGGCCCTCCTCTTGGAACTCAGAGTTTGTACCATCCTGGCCAACATCCCCCATTCTCTCCACACTTTAGCTCATGACAACCACTGTGCCATTCTTGACTACAACTTTGACTCTGTCAGATTTCACATACAAGTAATATCACACAAGATCTATTTTTCTTTGTCTGAGTTATATATCCTTCAGGACCAGATGCTGTTGCAAATGAAAATGGCTCCTTTTCTAAAGGCCATGTTGTATCCTCTTGGGCATGTGTACTATCTTCTTTAATCCATGTACCTGCTGATGGGTACACAGAGTATTGTCATATATTGGAATATTATGAATAATATTACAATGGATTTTGGTAGGAGTTGGGGGTTCACAATTTTATATCATTTTCCATATATATGTTATATGTATTATATATTATATAATTATAGAATAATTATATATCATATATACATGTTATATGTGATATTTTATATTTTAATTTACTTGCCTTTGTAAACATTATATATATTTCCAAATTTTATATATGTCCAAATTTATATATATATATATATATATATATATATATATATATATATATATATCCCCAAAAACATGAGTGCTGGACCAAATTATAGTGCTGCTAATTGTTTAGTGAAGAAGTCCCTCATTATTTTGCATAATGGCTGTATAATTTATATTCCCACCATCAATGCCTAGAGGTCTTTCCTCCACATCCCTGTCAATACTTACTTCCTCCTCTTTATCAGGCCTGACGTGACATCTCACCATGGTTTTGATTTGTATTTCCCTTGACTAATGGTGTTGGCCATTTTTCACATACCCATTGGTCATTTGTTCACATTCTTTAGAAAAATGTCCTAGCCATTTTAAGTCAGAATATTTGCCTTTGAGGCACACATGTCCTCATATATTTTAGATTTGAAATCTTAATTATACATTTACTTTGCAAATATGTTCTCAGTTCTGTAGGTCACCTTTTCACTTTATTGACTGCATCCATGTGCAGAAGTTAAATCAAATCCACTGGTCTATATTTTTGCTTTTGGGGGTTTGCAGTTTTTAAGTCATATGAAGAAATCATTGCTAAGACCAATATCTTTTTATAACTTTAAAAGCAACCCTGCCTTAAGCTGTTTTACTTTACTCCTGGGCACCTGATGTTTTTTAGACCCCCCCTCCTCCCCTCCTCCCTTCCTCCCCATCCTCTTCCCTTCCTTCTCCACCCTCTCCTTCTGTTTCTCAGATAGACTGCTTACTTTGCACATATGATTCTACCCCCTATCAGCTGTGTGATTCTGGGTAAGTTACTTAAGTTACTTATCAATTACCCTAGGTTCCTCATTTTAAAAGCTTCCTTCAAAAGTCTTTAAGGGGTATAGGGAGGGGCAATTAACACTAAGGGCTCTTTGAAAAGCCACGTGGAAACCTTTTATTCTATCTTCTAGCTGGTAGCCCCACATGGCCTTTCTTCTGAAGGAGTGCATCTCTGGGTTCTATGGGTTTAAATCCCATGCTCTGAGAAGGGCTCCAGGTAACTGGGTCAGGGTCCTCCTCAGTGGCTTGCTTTTAATTTACTTGCTTTTGTAAAGGTCCTATCTTCAGTTATCATCACATCGTGAGGTACCATCGGTTGGCACTTTAAGACATGAATTGGGCAGAGAAAGATGATTCAGCCATCACAGCCAACATGTTCAAGTAGGAGCCTGCTCTAGCTAAGACGGGGAATAGCAGATGGGAGGTCCTCAAGAACTTTCTATCAACAATAAGATGAGTAAATTCACACAAATAACAGTAATGGTGAAGGGGGAGAAAAGTCATATTTTGCAGTGTGTTTCAATGCATACCTTCAGTCCCATGACTGCAGAGGTAGAGGCAGGAAGGTTTCTGAGTTCCAGGCCAGACTGGTCTATATAGTGAGATCCCTCTCTAGAAGCAAAGAAAGAGTTATGTTTTTAATCTGTAGAGAAACACAATACAAGAACTCATAGGGCTCAGAGTAACCTAAGTGAGATGCTCTGGTGACTGGCAATTAGTAGTTTGGAAAAAACCCTGAGATGGCATATAAGCAGTTGAGAAAGTTCTAGTGATATCAAAAACATTGACAAGAACTGGGAGTAAACTAAAAGAAGGGATGTGGTCAAAGGGATGCATAGGCAACAACATGGAATTAGAATGGCCTGATCCCCATAATGTATCCATATACATGTACCCCATCTTATTTAACTTCCTAGGTATATGTTTAGGGTTTGTATTAGGAATTATATATATCTTCTTTTGGAAATGGTGATCATTTTATCTTATTTTAGGAGTTAGATACCTTTTTAGAGATAGAATCAGTTGTCTTAAACCTTGGCATGGTAATGTGCCAGGCTTTAGAAA
Source organism: Mastomys coucha (assembly GCF_008632895.1). Lineage (NCBI taxonomy): Eukaryota > Metazoa > Chordata > Mammalia > Rodentia > Muridae > Mastomys > Mastomys coucha. Next base: position 27,172,639 of record NW_022196896.1, on the reverse strand, counting down.
CAGTGGCAATGGGAAGGCACTGCGCACCTCTTGGTGGGCGTAGGGCACAGCTGAGGGAGTAGGATAGAGCCCAGGCTACACAGAGTATATAGTCTCAGAGCAAATTCTCTGTGCAGTAATTTTAATAAAACCTCTGTAGATCAAAGGAACCATTTCTTGCTAGCCCTGATGCATTCTGACCAGCTCTGTTTTTCTAAGCTTGAATATAAAGATGAAAGTAAATAGCTATCATTTCTTACAGTGAAAATATAACAAGACCAGTCAAATCAAAACAGCAGAAGACACTTATTCTAAGCTTGGAAGGAGTCAGGCTCAGGCAGCAATGTTTAGGCAAGGTGGGGGTGGGGTGGGGAGTCAAGGGAAGACTGAAATATCTGACAAGGAGAGTGTCTTCTGGGGCTAAGTGAGAACTATAGACAAGACCCAGGAAAGGTGCTCTTTGTGAATCAGGTCACTGCCATTTAGTCTAATGGAACAGAAGCCACTGCCAAGTTTCCTCGATTGCGGCTGAACACAGGCATGTGGTCTTTCTGCAAGCCGAGCTTAGACTGAGCCGCTTTCCTTGGTAGGTTATTTTATTGAGGCTGGTTTGTCAGGCAGGCTCTTGAAGGCCTCAGGGTCACAGCTAGAGAAGTAACTGCATTCAGCCAAGACTGTTTTCATCTCTAAAGCTAAAGTAACTACCCCTTTCTTGCAAGGTTTTGTTGAGACTCAAAACACAAAACAAGGAAACCCAGTACCTAGGATGGCCCTGTGTGCAGTTTAGATGCCGGCTCTGTCCTGAGACTGTAACTGGAGCTGTATAGCTAAAGGCCTGGAATTTAGTCTTTGGGCCTTTGTATTTGACATAATATCCCCAGCTGAAGGCTTCAGGGACTTCGAGGGTAAATGAGACACCCGAACATATGTATACATTCAAGATATTGATCTGTGCACATGTATATCAAATCATAGACCACGAACTTGTGGCTTAAGCATTTTAAAACCTATAATGGAATATGAACTATAGACAAGCATTCTGAAATATCAAATGCTGTGGTGTGTTCCTTCGAAGCCCTGGTGATAAAGCCATTTTTCCTCATGTTGACAAATATTGAAAACTCACTTTACTCTGTGAAAGAAACGTTGCCTTTTGGCTTAAAATAACTCAAAGGTGATGCAATATTTTGTCCTTTGCCAGACTTGGTTGAAATATGATGATCTTAAAGAGACTGTCAGAAGCAGCTTTAGCTGGAAAGACAAGAGTCCTTACTTGGGCCTCCAAGGTAACTGAAGGTGGGATGAAAGGCAGGAGTCTGCTTTACATTGGACCACTGCTTACCTCTGCACAAAGGTATGTAAGTCACTCAAGAAGGGTCTACCTAAGCCCAGGACTCCAAAGTTAAAACCTAGAGACCCCAGACACTTTCTGTTCTTCTTCCCAATGAGTATAGATGAAATCTCTCTGCATCTCACTCTTAGCTGGCTCTTTAGTTGGGGTGTTAAAAGCTGTGGTTGAGCCTAGTCATCGGTGACTTTTGCAGACAGGCTTTTAGCTATACAGCTCCAGTTACAGTCTCAGGACAGAGTCGGCATCTAAACTGCACCCAGGGCCACCCTAGGTGCTGGTTTCCTTGTTTTGTGTTTTGAGTCTGAACAAAACCTTGTAAGAAAGGGGTAGTTATTTTAACTTTAGAGATGAAAACAGTCTTGGCTGAATGCAGTTACTTCTCCAGAGTGCCTGAGCAGAGAGACAGCAAACTGACCTGCAAGGCATCACCCATGCTGAGATCCCATGCTGCTGGACATTTCTCTGTCTCTAACAGGAGGGCTCCTCCTACAAGGCTCACTTTTAAGCGCATGGCAGTCACTCACCTCAGCTTTGCTCTATGGCCATGTTTAGTGAAGATATCACTGTGGTCCAAAAAGTTTGAAGTGTGCCTTAAAATAGTAAGATTATACTACTATGTAAATCTTAAGGAATTGCTTTTGTTGCTTCTCCACAGCTCACCCCTCACTTTTATGTAAAACTGCTAATCCTCTTCATTTGTGGCTTATTCCACACTAATCTGACATTTTTTTTCCTTCCTCAATCCATTTCATTTCAAAGCAAGTTCAAGCTCCTTGAGACTGTTCAAATATTTAATCATGGAGAGAGAAATGTGGAAGCCCTAACATAATAATTACTAGGTAATTCCTCTTTCCACCCAGGTGAGGTCATTCATCCATGATGGAGTTCTTAAAAAGAGCAGCATTGAATGGAACAGGACAGAGTTCCCGTCTAATCATTCCTGTGCACTTGGTCACACCACTGGCACAGTGCTCCTGGGAACTTCTCCAACTGAAATAAAGCCACACTGGGAAGAAAGGCAAACGTCTCCCACATGCTCAAGCTCGGAGAGGAATGCAAGAGCTTTTCTTTTTTTAGTGCTGAATGCAAAGAGGTGAGTGTGTGTGTGTGTGTGTGTGTGTGTGTGTGTGTGTGTGTGTGTGTATGCTTGGGGTGGGGGTTGCCAGAGGGTTATTTTAACCTACAGTTTCAGCTGCTCTTGGCTGCTGGATTTTGAATGTGCTACTGTAACTTCTATGCATGGGTGTTTACATCTAAACTAGCCATGACCAAACTGCTAAGCTCAACAAGCTGCTAATCTCAAACAGAGAGTGGGGTTCTCAGTGTGTGATGGCTCTTCGCTTTGTACAAGTAATGCTTTCTATTTTCAACCTACCAAGGGTTTTAATCCATTTTTATATCAATTTTTAAGGTAAATGTCTCTCAGGAATTTGGCACTCTGATATTTCTGAACGATATGCAACAGCCTGCCAACTTTAATGAAAATATATCCCAAAGAGAAAATACTGTTGTTAACACTTTCTTTGCTTTTTCCATTTAGATTTATAAACCCAATGTCAGAGCTCCTGGATTATAAGTAAGGGTGGACAAGTCAACAAAGTAGGGCTGTATCACGGGGCTGCATTTTCCTTAGTTTTTTCCCAACCAGAAAAGAAATGTCCCTCTCTGTCTCTGAACACTAAGTAGCCTGAATGAAGACATACTGATAATTAATGCAAGTCACTCCAGGGACTTAGAGACACTCTAAGAAATTATTTTGAAAACATTTTGGTCAAATGTGACAGTCGCCATATCAGGAAGATTTCTATTTCAAAATATCAATGGCTGGGTGACTCAGGATAGTCAAATCTGGAATTCTGAAATAGAAGTGTATCTTGATGTATGTTTGGCAATTGCATAGTGATGAGCTCTGCTATTTCTCATTATTCAGTTATTAAGGGCAGCAGTAGTGCCCTGAAATGGTTTTCGTTTTAAAAGATCATTCCATGTATGATATTAATGTTTCTCTAAGTGAAGGTAGCAAGGTGAAATAGTCTCTCATCAAACTGACCTGCAAGGCATCACCCATGCTGAGATTCCATGCTGCTGGACTCTCAGACTACAAGCGGCTCTGCATTCCCTCTTTAAAAACACTGAGCTTGAAACAGATCAAGTGCTAAGACTCCAAAGCTCAGTTATATGTGATTATGAAATAAGTACTTAACCAGCAAGAGAAGAGCATATGACCTCACAGCAAATGTCAACAATTCTGAAGGCCATCATAGGGCACAAGAGGACATAGACTTAAGGGTAAGGCCATGTGGATTAAAATCCACTCAGTTCAGAGGAAGCCCTCTGGATATATATATATATTGGAGTTTTTGGACCTATTCACAAGGCCTTCCCCCTCCACGAGGCTCAGACAGACTGGAAGGACAGACCAGTGTTCTGGGTCAGTAGAGCAGTACTCTTTCTTCTCCTGGAAGCCTGAAAGCTACTCTATGTCTCATGTTGCCTTGTACCATGAGTGTCCATCTGACATGTTGTTACCAACAGGAAAGGCCCTTCCCAGAAGTCTCTAGTGTTTGTGTGATGGCCCAATGGTGCTTTCACTCTTCCCTGCTCCAGTCCAAGTGCTGCTGACAGCTATCTCACACCGAGGACGGAGCTGACCAAGGAGGAAGGGTAAGGCCAAGAAACCATCTTCCTAACTGCCCCCTTACCCGACATCTGTTCTAGTACCAGGCTTTTAGCTACGGCCATCAATCAGGCTCCCTGCTGTTAAAACAATCTTTGAGTTTTATTTCTGTCACTTGAACTTGAAAGTATCTCGAAAGCTCCAGCAGGTAACCCAACTTTCAAAGAGTCCAGGACATGGGAATGATAACAGGAGAGTCTGCAGAGCTCAGTGAGTGCTCTGAGAGAAGATGGAGTCTGACACGGAAACATAAATGATGGACAGCATTAAGAACTAAGGATTCATGGAGATGTTCCTGTGTTCTTCCTCCTCAGGTGTGGGGCCTGTTAACAGAAGCCTCACATGGCATGGCCAAAATGTTTCCCAACTGACCAAGTACTTAAAGCCTGAGGAAGGAAAGCTGGCTTTAACACTGGAGTGCATGATTATAAGCTATGCAGTTATATGAAATAAGAACAAACTGTCAAATTAGGCCTATTTCGCCAAACAAAGCCTGCTTCATAAGTACATTGGAAGTGTATAGCAGCTCTTCTTCCTAGGCAGAGCAGATTCATCAATAAAGTCTAGTAGGTCTTAAACACAGTTTATTCCAGGTGTTTTTTCATATAAACATGTGACTAGCAGTAGGATATGGGAGTTCAAGGACTACCTGGTCTACACAGAAAGTTCCAGGACTGCATAGAGAAACCCTGTCTTGAAAAAACAACAACAAAAAACAAAGCAAAACAAAACAAAACAAAAACAGTGACTAATTTAAAGCATACATGCAACAGTAAAAAGGAAGGACCATGGAGCTTCCCCATGTCCATCATCCAGGTTCTAGAAATAGCAATGTTTGTCACCCTGTCCTTCTTCTCCGACATAAGATCCATAGTTATTTGAAAACCAGAATGTATTATCATCTACAAACTGAATGAATCCCATCTCACCAATGACACACATTTTCTCCATTTGAAATATTAAAGAGCTTCAGGTCTGAGCCAGTGCCCTGAGCAGACCTTGGGTGTGAACTCCACAGCTAGTCCCACAAAACCCAGAGTAAGCTCCACCCTGAGGTGCTCTAACTCGCTGAGGACCACAGGATCCCAGGAGCTTGTTCACACCAGGATCTCAGGATCACAGGATCTCAGAATAACAGGATCCCAGAGACAGCTGAATTCTGAGGAGTTCTGACACAACCAGGATCACAGGAAGGACAGGCTCCAGTCAGATATAGCAAGGGTAGGTAGCACTAGAGAGATAAGCAGGTGGTGGGAGGCAAGCGTTAAGAACAGAAGTAAAAGAAACCAAGGTTACTCAGCATCATCAGATCCCAATTCTCCCACCATAGCAAGCCCTGGATACACCATCACACCAGAAAAGCAAAATTCGGATTTAAAATCACTTCTCATGATGGTGACAGAGGACTTTAAGAAGGACATTAAAAATCTCCCTTAAAGAAATACAGGAGAACACAGGTAAACAGCTAGAAGCCCTTAAAGAGAAAACACAAAAATCCCTTAAAGAATTTCAGGAAAATACAATTAAACAGGTGAAGGAAATTAACAAAACCATCCAAGATCTAAAAATAGAAATAGAAACAATAAAGACAACAAACACAAAGGGAGACAACCCTGGAGTTAGAAAACCTAGGAAAGAGATAAGAAGTTATAGATGCAAGCATCACCAACAGAATGCAAGAGATAGAAGAGAGAATCTCAGGGGCAGAAGACACCATAGAAAACATTGACACAACAGTCAAAGAAAATGCAAAAAGCAAAAAGCTCCTAATGCAAAACATCCAGGGAATCCAGGATGCACTGAGAAGACCAAACCTAAGGATAATAGGTATAGAAGAGAGTGAAGACTTCCAATGTAATGGGCCAGTAAATATCTTCAACAAAATTAGAGAAGAAAATTTCCCTAACCTAAAGAAAGAGATGCCCATGAACATTCAAGAAGCCTACAGAACTCCAAGTAGACTAGACCAGAAAAGAAATTCCTCCCATCACATAATAATCAAAACCCCAAATGCACTAAACAAAGAAAGAATATTAAAAGCAGTAAGGGAAAAAGGTCAAGTAACATATAAAGGCAGACCTATCAGAATTACACCAGACTTCTCACCAGAGACTATGAAAGCTAGAAGATACTGGGCAGATGTCATACAGACCCTAAGAGATAACATAAATGCCAGCCCAGGCTACTATACCCAGCAAAACTCTCAATTAACATAGATGGAGAAACCAAGATATTCCATGACAAAAACAAATTTACACAATATCTTTCCACAAATCCAGCCCTACAAAGGAAAATAGATAGAAAACACCAACACAAGGAGGGAAACTACACCCTAGAAAAAGAAAGAAAGTAATCTTTTAACAAACTCAAAAGAAGATAGCCACACAAACATAATTCCACCTCTAAAAACAAAAATAACAGGATGTAACAATCACTTTTCCTTAATATCTCTTAACATCAATGAACATCAATTTCCCCCAAAAGACTAATAGGCTGGATATGTAAACAGGACTAAGCATACAGGAAACATACCTCAGTGACAAAGACACTACCTCAGAGTAAAAGGTTGGGAAACAATTTTCCTAGCAAATGGTGCCGAGAAACAAGCTGTAGTAGCCATTCTAATATCAAATAAAATCAACTTTCAACCAAAAGTTATCAAAAAAAGAAGAATACTTCATACTGGTCAAAGGAAAAATCTACCAAGAAGAACTCTCAATTCTGAACATCTATGCTCCAAACGCAAGGGTACCCACATTCATAAAAGAAACTTCACTAAAGCTAAAAGCACATATCACACCCCACACAATAATAGTGGGAGACTTCAACACCCACTCTCAGCAATGGACAGATCACGGAAACAAACTAAATAGAGACACAGTGAAACTAATAGAAGTTATGAGCCACATGGATCTAACAGATATCTATACAACATTTTATCCTAAAGCAAAAGAATATACCTTCTTCTCAGCACCTTATGGTACCTTCTCCAAAATTGATCATATAATCAGTCACAAAACAGGCCTCACCAGACACAAGAAGATGGAAATAATCCCATGCATCCTATCAGATCACCACGAACTAAGGCTGGTTTTAAATACCAACAAAAACAATGGAAAACACACATACACATGGAAGCTGAACAATGCTCTACTCAATGATAACTTGGTCAAGGAAGAAATAAAGAAAGAAATTAAAGGCTTTTTAGAATTTAATGAAAATGAAGACACACCATACCAAACTTATGGGACATAAGCAGTGCTAAGAGGAAAACTCATAGCTCTAAGTGCCTCCAAAAAGAAACTGAAAAGAGCATACACTAGCAGCTTGACAGCACATCTGAAAGTTCTAGAACAAAAAAGAAGCAAATAAATCCAAGAGGAGTAGAAGGCAGGAAATAATCAAACTCAGGGCTGAAATCAACCAAACAGAAACAAAAAGAACTATACAAAGAATCAACAAAACCAGGAGTTTGTTCTTTGAGAAATCAACAAGATAGATAACCAGAATAACCAGAGGGCACAGAGACAATATCCAAATTAATAAAATCAGAAATGAAAAAGGAGACATAACAATGAAGTACATCTTAAAATAATTTTTCTGTTTGTTGATCAACAGTTGAAAATATTAAAATGATGTTGTACAAACAAAATAAAAATAAAAATGATAAATTTATGAAATTCTTAGACAAATGGACGGAACTAGAAAAATATCATCCTGAGTGAGGTAACCCAATCACAAAAGAACACACCTGGTATGCATTCACTGATAAGTGGATATTAGCCTAAAAGCTCGGAATACCCAAGACACATAGATACCATAGACCACATGAATCTCAAGAAGAAGGAAGACCATCATGTAGGTGCTTCAGTCCTTCTTAGAAAGGGGTACAACCTCACAGAAATAGGAGGAGAGGGGATGGGACGGGGGTGGTGTTACAGGAGGTGGGGGGGGGACCGGGAAAGGGGATAACATTTGAAATGTAA
>NW_022196896.1:27156205-27164583 GCF_008632895.1 Mastomys coucha | reverse complement strand
AAAAAAAAAAAAAAGAAGAAATATAAAAGAAATTGCTAATAAATCAATACCCAGTCCCACTTTATTAATGAGTCCAAGAACATACTTACACAGGGTTTCTCTGTATAGCCCTGGCTGGCCTGGAACTCACTCTGTAGAGCAGCCTGGCCTCGAACTCAGAAATCTGCCTACCTCTGCCTCCCAAGTGCTGGGATTAAAGGTGTGCGCCACCACTGCCTGGCTGTTATGATCTTTTATAAAATATTTATAACTGCATTCTTATTCTATGGCTTCAACGCCAGAAGTTCTCAAAGTTCAGTCCAGGAATACCTGAGCTTCTGGACCCTTCAGGAATTTGAAAAGTCCAAACAATCTTCTAGATAATATAGAGGAACATGTAGCACTTTGATGTTCACTCAGGCTCAGGTACATAGAGGAATCTCCAAGGGCTATGTAATCTCTAACAACATGTTCAAATGGAAGTGGAAAGTAGACATCAAACTCTTGCTACTTTCTACTAAACCAGGCACTGAAAAGACTTATAAAATCATGTCATAACTTCAATCTCGTTACATTTTCCATTTTGATTCTATATGAAAATAATTCTACATCAAAATGAAGATAATTCTATATGAACATATAATTATTTGTATTGCCATATAATGAGGTTATTTTTAAAGATTAATAAATAGAACTGAGATTGTATTTCAATTTTACTTTATGACTATTCTATAGGAAGGAATAGCTCCTACCTCCCACCCAAAGAAAAGTCCCCATAAAGCTCCATAATTTTAAAAAGCGTAGAAAGTACTTAGACTGAGAAGTTTGAGAACTGTTATTCCACACAAATTTCCTTCCTTGTCATCTAAATCCCAAGGGGTATTTTTTGTCAACATTTTGAGCTAGAGTCACTTGGAAAGAGGAATCCATAATTGAGGCTTTGCCTTCTTTAGACTGGCCCATGAGCAAATTGGTGAGGGCATTTTATTCTTTTGATTAATGATTTATGGATGAGGTCTAGCTGACTATGGACGGTTCCGCCCCTGGACAGGTGGTCCTGGGATGTATAATAAAGCAGGTCAAGCAAGCCGTGAGGAAAGTGCGGCAAGCAGCACTCCTCTGTGGTCTTTGCTTCAGTTTCTGCCTCCAGGTTCCCGCCTTGAGCCACCCTGGCTTCCCCTGCTGATGGACTTATAAGCTGAAATAACCCTTTCCTCCCTGAGTTGGTTTTGATCAGTGTTTTTGTCACAGCCAAAGAAAGCAAAATAGGCCAGAAATTGGCACCAGAAATGGGTTATTGCTGGGATGAAGACGACGGTGTCGTATTGGGAAGGTCTATGGGAGCATTTTGGAGTTTCTGGAGTTTAGGAAAGGTCTGTGAGTGCTCAGAGCATAATGAGCTAGCACTGGAAAGACAGAGTTGGACAGATAGCTTGTCCAAGAAGGTAGCTTGGCTCAGAAGGCTTCAGTTGGAAGATTCCCTTACTAGAAATAAAATGCCTTTTCTGTAACGCTCCTTCCACACCTGAGGTTGCAGCAGGAAGAAGGCTGGATGGGCTCCTGTGGAAGTTAACACTCACCTTCACTAGCTCTGTGTAGCCAGTCTCTCTGGGTGTCCACCAAGGCTGAGCCTTCAGACCATTCACATTGTAGAGGGAACGCTGCCAGACAGAGGCAAAATGTCCTCTCTTGTGCCCAAGTTCATACCACTTATATGCCTGAAAGAACAGAAAGGCTGCTTCATATTTTGTTCTTTTCCGGAAAACATTTTTATTTCAAAACTGAAGGACATCACATAAGGCTAGTACAGATGTTCCTTGAGATGTGGTCTGGCCACAACCATGCAGACCCATTGGAAATGCTCCCCTGTGAAAACCTACTTCTTCCTAATGCACAGAGTATCTTTCTTCAGCACCAGCACTCTTGCAGAGGGCCCTTTGGTTCTCCCCATGATGTATGACTGACAGGGCCACAGATCACCATCACTGCTCAGCAGCACAGACAGTATGGTGCCATATACTGCTCTGCTGAGAAGAGCTAGTCAAAATTTGAAGTGTAGTTTCTGTTGAGTTCACACCCTACAGAGCTGAAAGGCCTCAAAGAACTATGACCTTTGTTAATTCAGGCGCTATCTGTACCTTGAGATAATTGAATCAAGATCTTCCCCGATGATAGTGACAATTCTGCTTTTTAACTGCACTTCAGTAAACAGTTGGGATAAGTGAACACTAGCATTTACCTTCACTCTCAGGCCCTCAGCTCTGTGGATTCTGGATTCATGCCTTGCCTAGTTTGGTTTCCACATACCTAAGCCAGTTGAAACTGTAATTTGTTGTGTACACACACAGTGTAAGACACCAAAGGAGGCCATGCTTGCATTTAGTTTTCATTTTGTGACTTCTATTTTTATATTTTCTCTAAAAGGAGTGGATTATGATTTAAACAATTTCAAATACATTCACTATTTACTGAAACAAGCTGCTAAAACCAACCAAGAGTAAATTTATTTTCTTAGTAACTTTCTTTAGGTCCCATGGTGACAGAACAGATAAAAAGGAAATATTATTCTGAGCTGGCAATAAATAGTATGGCAGTTATAGCTGTGATATACATTGTACGGTATATCAGGCTTTTTAATAGAAAACTTTTGTTCATGGAGTGTGTACATTGTCTGCAATAAGTAACAACACTCATGGCTTCACGCTGGCTCTCATGATACAACTGGCATCTAAGATTAGCTTTTTTGGGAGGGGGAGGCTATCTGGCTGCAGGACTTCTTCCATATGACTGGTTCAAATGAGGATCCAATATATGCCCCTAAGTGGCCCTCCTCTCATGCTGCCTGCCCTACATGCCCATTGTCTTTGGATAGAACTTTCTTAGCAGCACACTGAATACCATCTCTCCCATTGCTACGTCAATTGCTCTTTGAGAATGGATTTTGAAAAAATGTGCAGCCTCTCCCCCACATCATAGACAATGTCTCCTTCTACAGGCCAGGGTAACCTCCAGTGTGTAACCCTCCTGCCTTGGCTTCCTGTTGGGTGAGATTATAGGCATGTGCTATCACACTTGATTCAATGTATATGTCTTGATCAATAAAAATGATTTAATGTTAACTTAAATACCTTCTTTGTAAAACTACAAATATAAAAATTTAAACATAGAAAATATTGGCTTCTTTTTCTTTTAATTATAAAAAACTTGGCAGTAAATAAACTCATATTTTAATGTACAAAATTATTAACTTTTGAAAGTGTTTAACAATCATGTTGCAAAGTTTTCTTGCTCATCACAGTAAAGGGTGTGCTGATGGCCCTCTTAGTTTCCCCAGCACTCCACGATTGGCCTCTGACATAAATAACCCTCATAAGAGCTTTCTAACAGCCCCAAATCTCTCCCTTCTGTAACTATCGAAACTGAGAGCTATAATGCCTCCATTCTTGGAACTAGAATTCAAGGCCCCTCAAAACCAGCTAAATGCTCTTTCTCTCTTTGTACCACCTTTTGAAACCATCAAAAAATTCTTAGTTATCTTTCTCATTAAAACCTCAAAAAGCATACTTCTTATATATTTTCCTTGAAAAACATGTAAGTTGGGCCCAGAGTTTCTTTAAAGCCCAGAAAATTAAAATGGCTAATTGATGTCAGAGAAAAAGAAAGAAAGAAAGGAAGAAAGAAAGAAAGAAAAAAGGAAGAAAAAGACTCATCTTTGAAATAATTTGATCATTACGGTTTCAGTCAATTTGAATTTCAGACTTTGTTTCCTGAACCTTCTGCCGCTCAACTGAACACCATTAATTATAACATAGGATTCTTTCTCTTTTAAAGTCTAGAGGTTCATTAATTTTTGAATCATTAGTAATTCATTGGAAAGACTAGCCATATTGACAGAACAGTGTGTAAAAAACTAATTATAGGACAACCCAAACAGCAGGCGGTGTGGCTCATGCAGAAGCCTTCAGGGACTTAGATGTGGGGCTGCTCTGAGCTGAGTGCCTGGGCAGGGTGGGCCTCACTGTACCTGCTCACACCACCTGTGTACTCTGCGCACGGTACTGGAGTACTAAAGCTCACAGTAAGCACCATGCATTGATCAGCAGCCTTGAATTGGCACTCCCCTGCCAGGCTTATCAGAAATAAAATTCTCACAATGTAGATCAGAAATTTAAAAATTGCTTCTACTGGTATAGTACAGCATGGATTCAACAAATTAGGGTAGATTTAAAACAAACAAACAAACATATAAAATGACAACAAAAAATTCTGGAAAATTCTGTCAAATTAGAAATTTGGGTAAATGACCTCTACTTCTTTATCATTTTGTTTTGTTTTCCTTGTGAAACAGGGCCATGCAGCCCAGGTGGGTCTCAGACGTGCTGCGTAGCCAAGATGACCTTGAATTTCTGATCCTCCTGCCTTTCCTTCCTGAGTGCTTGTACTATGGAAGTTCTACCACATTTACTTTATGTGCTACTGGGGACAGGGACACTAGGCAAGCACTCTAGGAACTGAGCTACATCCCAGCCTTGGGCAGACTACCTTCTTAAATGTACTTTACATCTACGCCATTTCTATTTTTGTTAAGTTATCACTATTTGGTCTATACATAGGCACACACAGGCACACAGACACTGACAAAACACACACACACACAGATAGACACTCAGACACACAGACATACACACAGACACAGACACACGCACAGACACACACACACACATACACATACACACACACTTAAAGCTTTTAATTCTGAAATCTGTGTGATAAATCTGTCCTGAGTGGCCCAGCTTGAGCTGGCCTATCTCTAGTGTTGGTATATTATGGCTGGTACATTTTAGGTATAACACTGGGTTGCAACTTACCTGTGTTGAACTATAAATGACATTGCATGGAAATAGGGCTTTGTTTTATTTTGAATTACAAATGCTTTGAGAATAAGGTAGCTGGACAGAAAATGTAACTAATGTAAGAAGCAACAGTTGGGTTCTTACAACAGTCACTGATTGAGGTGGCTGCTGAGAAACTGGAATCAATATCCCCTGAAGAAGTGGGGGGGCTGCTGCTGAGCCCAGGAAGTCTATTCCTTGGACACTGCCCACAGGAAGGGAGGAAAAGAGGGGAGGAGCCAAGCCTGACCCAAATTTTGATTCAGAAGTTGTCAATAAAGGAACCAGAGACAATCTAAAAGAAAAATGGCCAGAGAAGTGAGCTTGCTGTGTGAGCTCCATGGCGTCCCCTCAGACTGGCTGGAGATGTGTAAATCTGCAGGTGGAGAACGAGAGCTGAAGACAGGGAGGACTCGAGCTATGGAGCCTCTGAAGCCTGACTGCTCCAGGGCTGCTGTGGCTGTCTTCCTCTCTTTCTCCTCCATACTACCAGCATTCACTAAAATCCATTTTCTTCCTCTCTTTCTCCTCCATACTACCAGCATTCACTAAAATCCATTTTCTTTGTGTTGGAGGCTGTGGGTTGGCCTCCCACTAGTGTGTTCTCTCTCAGACTGGCAGTGAGCGCCACCGATGCAAGCACAGAGGGCAGCTGCTTCCCAGTGGTAAGCTCTGACAGACTCCACACCTAATATGGTGTTCGCTAACATGGGGCTTCTATGGGCTTGTTTCTGTTCTGTGTAAGCATGAATCCTTATGAACTTTCCAGATTCAGGAACTGTGCCGTTCTTTGCATATTAATGATAATTATGCTGGTAGAACAGTCCCCCAGGCTCAAATACCAGGCTCAAAACAAGTGTTCAGTACTGAATTCATTGTCCTTGAAGTAAGAGCTGTTTTCATCTAAGATATAAGATAAAGTAGATTTCTTTTATCTGTCTTTGCCCTGTACTACGGAATGTTCAAAGACAAATTAATTAGTGACAATTATATTTACAGAAATTGAATACAGATTTTTACCTAGTGTTGGATACTGTGGCAGACATTTTCTTATCATCATTCAAAGGAGGGTTCTTTTTACAGCAGGAAGGAACAAAATAATGACTACCCGTCAGCAACGTCTCCCCCTCCTCTTCACTTCTAGTGTCGTGTTCTATTTTAGTCAAATGATTGGTAGGTTAAAGGGGGAAGGTACACACGAATAGAAAGGTAGAAAGAAAATAATGCCAATCATCCAGAGCTCGACTGCTTGGAATTGTTCGTGTTTCTCGAAGGTGACTCTGTAGTCACAACTCTGCTTGCTGCTCTGAGCTCCCAGCTGCCCAGAGCGTCTTGTATCCTTAGTAATTTAGACATTTGAAGCTATGTTGTTCTTACATGTCACATATGAAGGGCAATGGTTACAAAGGGTCACTATTGCATTGGTGCTTCTATCTTCAGACTCTGAAGTCAGCTTAGGCAGAATTTCTACAGCTGTATAGGACAGAAGAGGTAGGCCTCTGTTGCTTACCGGCATGCAAATCACGGGGGTCATGAAAGGACTAAAAATTTGTGGAACATGATCTCAAGACTGATGTCATGTTTACACAAGCTTACAACTGTGCTCAGGAAAAAGTTAATGATCAGGAAGATAATTCACTTGTTTTACTTACTGCATCAGTGCATGCGTGCATGTGTGCTTGCGCTGGTATCTGCCATTGCCCAAGCTATAAATGTTCAGCTTAAATTTAAAATGAAAAGTACATGGTTAAACGTTAATACCACTATGCTAAGGATTAGTCAAATAGTTGGTTCTAAACATAACTACTGCAGAAATTCCAAAGTAAAACATTAAATCTGTAAATGTTTGTAAAACTTAAAACAATTTTAGAGAACTCCGCATTTCTTAATTTCAGTGATATTTTTCAAAGGCAATTACCTTTTGCTATGCACACAGATACACTCACACACACACACACACACACCTCAGAAGAGTCACTTTTCAGATTACATACTTGATACTTTGGAAAAAAATAAACCATAAAATCCAAATCCCAAAGATCTTATAAGAACATTGCCTTCATAAGTTATGCTAAGAATGTTTGTAAAGTTCTAACTGGTTCCTAGCAGTAAAAATCCCCCCCCACTCATTTATCATCTATTGGAATAAAGTCACAAACCCAGTCAGTCGTACCTCTTTGTTCCCGACCCTTTGCATGGCATCCCCCAAGTGGAAGTAAAACCGGCCATCATCCGTGCCAGGCTCTCCAGATTCGATTCCTTCCTGGAAAAGGACAGTGTTACCATCTGTGAAGGTGACATTTGGAGGTCTCATTCTTTGATTTCTGTAGATTTTCCTTATGGATGAACTATAATATCTCACAGGAAAACATAAGACCTTGAAAATTTTGTCTCATTATTAAAATTAGATGATGAGGTTGATCCTCCTTTTACAGTGTAGAATTAAAATGAGATAATCAATCTAAATTTAACGATAAGATTATCATTAAGCAATATTGACTAGCCCGTGACTTCGCAAGCACTCTACTTCCACAGTGGGAGCTATCATATTCCAATACTGCAGATGGTCTCCCTGGCTCTCCAAGTCTGACCATATGCCACCTACAGGCTTTAATCCTGAACCCAAACACTTTTTGCTTGTGTTTCAAGCGATGACAGTCTGAGTGTAAGTGACAGTTCTTTCTACCCTAAACAAATGTGCCACAGGCAGCTAATGAAACTTCTTACTAACATTTACAGGATTCAAGCCAACACCTACTGGAATTTTGACACAGGTAATTTTTACTGAACAATTTCTATTGTGAAATGCTCTGTTCTTCCTCCTTTTCATGAAAGCACTGAAAATCAGATTTTTTTTTTTTTGTTCTAAAAAGGGAAGAGAAAATACTGAGACTGAATATGGAAAAGAAAAAAAAAAAAACAGACAAAAATGTGAAATTATTTAATAGCAAGGACTTCTTTCCAGAAAGCTCCATCTTTGAGGGCTCCCGGGGAAGGCCCAATACCTTAGGACTGGCAAGATGGCTTAGTGAGTGAAGGTACTTGCTGCCAAGACTGATGACCTGATTTCTATCTCCAGGTCCCAAGTACTGCAAGGGGAGACCTAGTTCCTGCAAGTTGTCCTCTGACCTCTAAGTACATGATGTGGATGCACGTACACATGATTCACATACCGATGGTCATATATATATATATATATATATATATATATATATATATACACACACACACACATATATACATATATATATATACACACGCACATACACATATATATACACCCATATATATATGCACATATACATATACACACACATACACATACATATACATGTATATCTCACAAACAACATTTCTTCCGAAAGATGATGTTTTTTATTCCTTCATATATACATATATGTGAAAATTATATATTATATAATATTGTATATATAACATCCTAATATCATTAATATTAATTATTAATTAATATTAATCATTTAATTATAATCATCATTATATTAATAT
>NW_022196896.1:27155430-27155913 GCF_008632895.1 Mastomys coucha | reverse complement strand
TCAACAATACACAATATTATATTATATGATATTACTATACATAATATCACTAATATTAATTATTTAATTGATATCAATCAACTATTAATATTAACATTAATAATATAATATTGCATATATAATACAATATATAGTATATAATATTCATATATATGTATATATATGAAAGAATAAAAAACACATATGGTCATTATCTTCTCTCAGAAAAACTGTTATTTGTGCGGTCTTTGAAAACAGAATCTAACACCACAGACTGATTGGTGTGGAGCACCTTTGTTTGTTAAATGTCTGCCCTAGCTCTTGCTGCTGCACCACTGTACCTGGAAGAATACTATCTGGCCTCCAGAGTTGAACGGGATGTTGAGTGCACTTTAAGTCAGTCCAGTGCACAGGCCCACACAGCCCTGGAAAAATGCGAAGGTCTGTAGTGTTCTGTCTCTCTCTCTCTCTCTCTCTCTCTCTCTCTCTCTCTCTCTCTCTCTC
>NW_022196896.1:27072564-27155407 GCF_008632895.1 Mastomys coucha | reverse complement strand
CTCTCTCTCTCTCTCTCTCTCTCTCTCTCTCTCCCCCTTTCCTTTTCTGGTTTATTATTGCTATCATCATCATCATCACCTTTGCCTTTTTGAGACAGGGTTTCTCTGTGTAGCCCTGGCTGTCCTGGAACTAGCTCTATAGACCAGGCTGGCCTCAAATTCACGGAGATCCGCCTGCCTCTACCTCCTGAGTGCTGGGATTAAAGGTATGCACTGCCATATCCAGCAAAAGTGATATTTCTATTACAGCAAGAATTTGACTTGATAGACCTGACCTGAGTCCAAGTGCTATTCTGTGAACCATCCATGCTTCAGTGCTTCAGTTTAATATGGTAGAAAAAGCAATAATATACTGTAAGATTTTGAGTCATTAGCCCTAAGGTCTTTTTCAAACAGTGCCTGCTCATGCTGTTACTGTTGCAGGCTGAAGCGTCTCCTGAAGGCCTCTCTGCTTTGGTCTCCTGCATGAAGTATTGTTTTGGGAGCTTGTAGAACCTTGCTTGCAGAAGTATGTCACAGGGGTGGGCCTTGATGGTTACTCTGCTTCTACCTCCCACTCATGGTCTTTCATTCGTGCTCAGAGACCACAATATGAACAATCTATTGTGACATGTTCCTGCCAAATCGAGCTCTGCCATGCCATCCCCAAGATGAAATACAGCACCTCCCAGAAACTAAGAGCCCACACCAACCTTTCCTTACACGGTTTCTGTTGAGAATTTTGGCAGCAATGATGCCAAAGGAGCTCATGCAGTTGGTGTTCCTCCATGACATTCAGGCAGGTGGAGATACACACTGCCTGAGACGAATGCACGTGAAGCTAGCAAGACTCAGCGATGCAGGCCAATCGGTTAGAAGCCATAACTGGAAGCCACAACCAAAGGGGATCTCAAGGGATGGTAGGAAGAGAGTATACAGGAAGGAGACCATGGCAGCTACCTTTAAGTAGGGAATACTCTCAGCTATCTTGTTCTGTGCTTTCAGGATGAAGCCGTAGTGCACTTTAGCGAAGCCATCGTTTGGTGTCACACTCAGCACCTGAATTCAAAGAAAACAAAGAACGACTGTGATAGAGAAGAGACTTGTACAAGTGACTGTCACAACAAATCCTAATTAGGTTTGCCGTACTCAGAATGGATTAGGATGCTATAGCTTCAAACACTGTGGGAGCGTCCTGTCTCACTGCTATCATTAAACGAAACAAACCCATGGCGAATCAACTCAAGATGCTTTTCACACTTGCTCACTGAGTAAAGCTGCGAATGAGAATGTAGTTACTGCTGGAGCATGGCTATAACCAGACAAATACCTGACCATTGCTATGACTTCAAGGTTGTTTAGTGATTAGAGAAAATCACTCTGAATTTTTTTGTGCTTCAAGATGACTCTGAAGGGTTGTTTCACATTGCTTTACGTACATGCCTCAACCTATTAGGATCTACTCATGCACTCAAACATCCGTCCGTGGGCACTAAAGTTAGTGGCAGAGTGGGACATGAAAACACTCTTGAGTAAACTATTACAGATGCATGGTGACCATAAAGACAACTGTAACGGCATTTCAGAGGCATTGCCATCACCATGGAAGTGACACCTGTCATAGTATGGATCCCATATCACTGCAGAGGACACAGCATTCCTCCTGAGGCTGACCCACACCAAAGTATAACCATACTGAATGATTAACAAGTACCTGGCAGCTGTAACCAAATGAGTGCCTGCACTTTTCATAGGTATGGAAGTGAAAACCACCTGAGGAACTGTTACAGGCACGACTCAGCAGCCTTGTGGGTGTTGAAGAGCAGCCCTTGGGAGTCTTAAATTGTTGCCTCCCATGCCCAGTTCAGCCTCAGGCCTTTGGCGGCTTCCACCCCCCCCACCCCCCCCCACCCCCCGGGCGGTCACCTAGGGAATTAAGCCAAAAGACCTTCAGCAGACTACCGGCTTATCTCTGAAAGAAGTTCCCCTAGAAGTTCAGCTGAGATACAACTACACCTGTGACAACACCCATTGCCTGAGGACATCTGAGCCTTTGGTGACTCCCTCCTGACTCTTCCCTGACTTCTCAATGTTTATGTTACGCAAATATTTTATTTCTAGAGCTTTCAGTTCTTACCTGCCTATATAAACTCAAACCACCCCCAAGTAAACGAGCCTTGATTGGAAACCCTCAACTTGGCTTCCTGTGTCCTTTTGTTCTCGAACTCTGTGTTTCAGGTCTCCTTTCTCCCTTCGGTTGAGGCAGAACCAGGTTCATGAAACTGTGGGACAGTTTCATTAAAAGATCAGAACCAGGGTGTTGGCCTAGTGAGCTAGCAGATGCTAATTCTTTAACTCTGTGCTGATGCTGAATGCAGAACGGCTAGGGACCTGAGAGTATAATCTGTGTCCTACTTGGGTAACTTTTTGGAAGTCTGAGATTTTTTCAAAATAACAAGCTTTAAAAAATTATGAATGAAAATAAGTTCTTGGGAGTGCAATGATTTTAAGTGCTGAATATAAAAGTTGGTGAAAATAATCCCACTCTACGCGATAAAAATCCAGGTGGCTATTTCATATAAGCTAGTCTGTTGTTCATCACTATATGCATTTATTATGATTTAAAGATGAATTATGCAAAATGCCCCTAAATTAAATATGAACAGTGAGAAATCAACACAAAAGCATTAGACTCATGAAGCTGCTTAGGAAATGGATTTCTTGAACAAAGAAGACAGAGAAGACGTGAGTGGTACTTTCAGGGAGAAGATGCCCGAATGCCTCTCCTCTCTATCCCTGGGCCAATGAGGTTAAGTAAAGTCACAACTCACATGGGAGCTTCCCAGAGGAAGAGTAAGCTAGCAAGAAGCTACCATGCCTGCATTAGATAGGCCTATTTAAGGCCTATTTAAAAGGGTAACACTCAACACTCTACCTGCTACTGCACTGGACCAAATCTCCGCTCTTTCCCACCCTCCTGCAGGACCTCTCAGCGGCTGATACTTTGCACCCCTGCTGTTCATTCTCCATATGGCAGCTCCAGGGAAACCATTTAAACTCAGGGTAAGACCTGATCCTCAAGTTCATTTTACTCAGCATGGAACACTACATTCAAGGAAGCACTTCCTCAGCCTCCACCTATCTGGCTCTGTTCTTGCCCCTTCTCGTCATCCCTCTGAGGTACACTGGACTCCTTGTTATTTATAGCAAGCCAAAGATACCCTTACTACAAAATGTCGTCCTCATAATACTCCTTTGCCTCACTCTCTCCTAGGGAATCCAAGTAGGCCATCCCTTTACTTGTGGGAGAAGGATTGTGTAGAAGAGTTGTCACACTATTCCAGTGCATTCCTCCCCTGCTTATCTCCCAACTAAAAAACCAATGCCATTCCCAGCCCTAGGTGCCCTCCAAGTTACCTATCCAGACTGTTTTCACAGGACCTATCACCATCTGACCTGTTTGGATATTTTACTCCTTTTCTAACACATAAGCTCTACAGGGACTTTGCTTCACTCACATCTCATCCCTTGAGCTTGGTGTTGGGGAACTCCCAGCATCTCTGTGTAAAGGCATGGATGGGTGCCTGCTGGGCCGAAGGAGAATCTCCATAAGCTTGGACTCTGTTTCTTCAGCTGATAAACCAGACCTTGGGCTGAGAATGGACCTCCAGGACTGAACAGAATCAGTGTTGATCATGGTTCTGCCTGTACTGCTACAAACAAGTCATTATAATTCCTGCACTTCACTGATGATACCCCTGCCTACTGCAGTCACACCAACATCATCTCAAGTAGCTATCAAATGTAAGAATTTTCTAAGATCTCAAAACCCATCAAATTCCTCTAGGTCCCAGATAAACAAACAGGAATGAGATAATTCTCTCTCAAAGGGCTCTGAATCCAGTTCAGGAGATGCATGTTAAGCAGACACTGATGATACAAGAGATTGCAGAAACAAGCAGAGGCATGCAGTGGTGCCAGGGGAGGAACACTCAACACACTCATGATGAGTGTGATTAGAAGAAAGGTCCTAGAGGCATCTGGGAGTGTGGAGATCGCCAGAGAAAGAGAAAGCAGGGACCAACGGGGCAAAGACATTCAAGGCAAAAGAGAATGAGAAAATATAAAAAGGGATGAAAAGCTACCTCAGTGGTTAAGAACACTTGCTGATTAATCATGAGGGCCAGAGTTCAGGTCCTAGAGTCCATGTAACAAGCTGGGTATGGTGTTCTGAATGAGAATTGCCCACAAAGTCTCACGTGTTTGCATATTTCATCCCCAATTGTGGCAATCAATCCTTCAGCAAGATGTCAAGCCGTATAGAGGAAGTGTATCTCTGAGGACAGGCTTTGAGGGTTTACAGCCTTTCTCACTTCCTATTCTCCCTCTGCTTCCTGTGTGTGGATGAAATCATGACGAGCCAGCTTTTTGCCACAGTGCTTTTTCTGACCATAGCCTGCTATTCTATCCTGATGGACTCTCTCCATCTGGAACTGCAAGCCAAACTACATGAACTTCGAGGCTTTCTCATTCACTCCACCTTATCCAACGTGTTACTTAAGTTGCTTTCATCATGTTGTTTTATCACAGCCAAGAGAAAAGTAACTAATACACTGGATATCTCTAAAATGACTATAGTTAACTCCAGCCCTGAGGGATCCAATGCCTTCTTCTGGCCTCCACAAAACAGGCAACTCCTGCACACACATATTCATACAAACACACATGTATACATACACATAGGAAAAGGGAATGTTGTGAAATACAAACAAGACAATGGGTAATGAAGTTGAAGAAGAAGACAGGGGTTATCACAAAACAATTCTATTTAGGGACACAAGAAAAATAATCGCCTAGAGAGAAGAAACTGCAAGCACTTCTGCTCTGAAGTACACTTACTAAGAAGAGGCTCGTAGTGCCATGCTCATTTGCAGGTGGACAGTCAGGAACCCTGTCTGGTACACAGGGTTGGGAGGATGGGCAAGGCTCAGGCCCCAGAGTGGTTGACAGTACTGTCCCCACCTGTCTCTTTAGATTTAGGCACTGCACTTTTGAAATTTGTAGATATATGTGCAGTGAATCTACAGGTTTAATAAACCCACACATGAAGATATAGGTTGGTTTATAAGAAACCCAGACTAAGAGTAAAATGATATTAAAAATTTTTTTGTATTTACCTATTATTATCATTATCTATCTACCTATCTATTGATCTATCTAATTATGTATCTAGTTATTAAATATACATTTTTACCAATAGTAAAAACTTATTCAAGGTACATTTTAAGAATTTTAAAATACCACCTATTTCCTTTATCCAAAACTTCATTTTCTACAGTAAGTTATGATGCGAATATATTAAATGGAAAATTCCAAAAATAAAGAATCCATGTTTTATAGTCACCATATCCACATGTCCTGTGGAACCATCATAACCCATGAGAGGTTAGGCCAGCATCCTGAACCCCAGGTATGACTGCCCCTGCACTCTGCTAGCACCTGCCTAGCATAACTCCAACTGCCCCCCTCCCACTGTCACTCTATCTCTGGACACACCTCTGACATATGCCTCCTACCCTACTAGAAGCCAGGCCAACATCTTGAACCCTAGAGGACCTCTAACTAGATCAGAGGCCACAGACATCACCCAACTTGGGAAGCAACCCCTTGCTGGAACAAGGTCATTAATGCCATTAGAAGTTGAGCTCTGAATATGAGCAGAAGCCTTCTACTCAGCCACAGGCCATTCCAGTGATATCAGAGAGGAAACAGAAACCAAGGAAGAAAAGATCTATCTAACAAAGACAAACCCAGAAATTGGCACCTAGACCTATAATGACCCCAAATACAGATGTTTTAACATCAGTGTAAGAACAGAACCAACAACAGACAGGGCAGTATGTCATCACCAGAGGTCAGCCGCCCCATTACAGCAAGCCCTGAATATTTCCACAGAGCTAAAACACAAGAAAAGATTAAAACTAACTTTATAAAGATGACAGAATTCCTTAAAGAGGAAATTAATAAATCTTTAAAAGAAATTGAGAAAAAAATCAAGAAATTGGGGAAAATCATTAAATCCCTTAGAGAATGTCAACAGAGCCAAGAAAAATACAAACAGTTGAAGAAAATGAATAGAACCATTCAAGACTTGAAAACAGATATTAGAGGCAACAAAGAAAATACAAATTGAGGAAATTCTGGAAATGGAAAATCTAGGTAAGTAGACAAGAACTATAGATACAGGTATCACTAACAGAATATGAGGTATGGAAGAGAGACTCTCAGCTGTTGAAGATACAATAGGAGAAGTAGGTCAGGCAAGGAAAATGTTAAATAACTCCAACTGCCCCACCCCACTGTCACTCTATCTCTGGACACACACCTCTGACATAAGCCATCTAAAAAGTTTCTAACACAAAACATACAGGAAATCTGGAACATTATGAAAAAATAAAACTTAAGAATAATAGAAATAGAAGAGTAAGATTCGAGTTCAAAGGTTTAATCAAAACACTAAACACAGAGAACAAAGAAAGAATATTAAAAGCTGCAAGAGAAAGAGGTCAAGAACATATAAAGGCAGACCAATTAGAATTACATCCAACTTTTCAATGGTGACACTAAAAGCCAGAGGCCTAAGCAGATGTCTTGCAGTCTCTAAGAGACCATTGATGCCAGCCCAGTAAAACTTACAATCGCAATAGATGGAGAAAACAAGATATTTCATGCTAAAGTCAAATTTAAACAATATCTATCTACAAGTCCAGCCCTATAGAAGGTACTAGAAGGAAAACTCCAATACAAGGCACTTAACTACAAAAAACACAGGCAATAAATCAATAAATAATCTCATACAAGCATAACCCAAAGAAGAAAACAGAAACACACATACACATACTCCACTACCAACTACAACAAAATAACAGGAATTAACAATCATTGGTCATTGATGTCTCTCAATATCAATAGACTGAATTCTCTATTAAAAACACACAGGCTAACAGAATGGACAAGAAAACAAGATTTGTTCTTCTGCTGCATACAAAAAACATATCTGAACATAAAAGATGATAGACACTACCTCAGAGTAAAAAGTTGGAATGAAAATATCCAAGGAAATGGGCCCAAGAGAAAAGCTGGTGTAGTTATTCTAGTATCTAGCAAAATAGACATCAAACCAAAATTAATCAAAAGAGATGGGGAAGGATACTCCATACTCATTAAAGGAAAAAATCTACCAAGATGGCATCTCAATTCTTAACATCTACACCCAAATGCAAGGGTACCCACATCTGTAAAAGAAACATTACTAAAGCTTAAGTAACACGTCAACCTTCACACACTGGAAGTTGAAGACTTCAATATCTCACTCTCACCAATAGACAGATCATCCATGCATAAGCTAAACAGAGAAATAATGGAGCTAACAAATGTATTGGGCCAAAATGAACTTAACAGATATCTACAAAACATTTCACCCAAACACAAAAGACTATACCTTCTTCTCAGCACCTTATGGAACATTTTCCAAAATCAACTACATAGTCCATCAAAAAGCAAATCTCAACAGAGACAAGAAAATTGATCTCCCTGCATCCCAGCAAACCACAATGGATTAAAACTGGATTTCAACAATGACAAAAACAACAGAAACCTTCAAAACTCATGGAAACTGAAAAACTCTATACAGAATGACTACTGAATCAAGGCAGAAAGGAAGGAAATTAAAGATTTCCTAGAATTCAATGAACCCACAACATACCCAAACTTATTAAATGTAAATCAAAACAACTTGGAGATTCCCTCTTATACCTATCAAAATGACAAAGATAAAAACCACAAATAACAGATCATGCTGGCAAGGATGTTGAACAAGAGGAACATTCCTCCTTTGCTTGCGGGAGTGCAAACATGTACAGCCACTTTGGAAATCAATATGGCAGTGCCTCAGAAACTTGGGAACTAATCTGCTTCCAGACATACCCACACCATTCCTGGTTATATACCCAGAGGGTGCTCCATCCACTACAAGGGCACTTGCTCAATTATATTCATAATAGCCAGAGGCTAGAAACAATCTAGATGTTCCACAATTGGAGAATGGATTAAAAAAATGTGGTATATTTATACAATGGGGTATTACTAAGCTGTTAAAACAATGACACCATGAAGTTTGCAGCTAAATGGATGGAACTACAAGACATCCTGAGTGAGGTAATCCAGACTCAGAAAGACAAACATGGCATGTACTCGCTTATAAGTAGATAATAGCTGTAAAGGATAATCATGCTACAATCTACAGACCCAGAGAGGCTAAGTAACAAGGAGAGCTTAAGGTGCAATGCCAGGATCTTCCTGGGAAGGGGAAATAGAATTGTTTCCTTGAGTAGACTTGGGGCTGATGGAGATCAGAACAGGAAGAATCAGGTGTGGGTGTGGGCATGAAGGGAGGGAATACTTCAAGAGACGACTAGAATTGAGGGGGGTGGCATTTGGGGAGCTTGGTAGAAACCTAGTACAATGAAAACTCCATGAAATCTATAGGGGTAACATTAGTGAAGACTCCTGGTAATGGAGGACACAAAGTCTGAACTGGCCATCTTCTGTAACCAGGCAAGGTCTCAAGTAGAGGAATTGGAACACCTACCCAGCCATAAAACCTCTGACCTACAGTGTGTCATTTCTGCATAATGTGTTGAGGCAGAAGCCTAGCATAATCATCAGAGAAACCAGAAAGACTTCATCCAGCAACTGATGGGAACAGATGCAGAGTCCAGTAGGCAAATATTAGGTGGAGCCCAGGGAATCCTGTGGAGGAGGTTAGAAAGGATTGCAGGAGCCAGAGGGGCCAAGAATGCCATAAGAACAAGGCACACAGAACCAACTCATAGTGACTCAAATGGGCTCAGAGAGCAGGGAGCCTGTGTGGGTCCGACTAAGATAGGTCCTCTGCATAAATGTTATGGTCGTGTAGCCCGGTGCTCTTGTGGGATTCCTAACAGTGGGGGCAGGGATCTAGAAAAGTCACTTTGGGAGTGAGCAAGAGAAATACAATGCTGTTGTTGAGCAATAAATGTTGTATGATCAAAAGTAAACTATGTTCCAGAAAAATATGATAAGAAGGTGGGGGTTAGGAAGGAGAAGGTGAATATGAGAGGACCTGGGAGGAAATATGATCACAGTATATTGTATGAATATTTCAAAGAGTTTCTTTACACAAACCATCCCAAAGCCAGGTATGGGACAATCCTATAATTCCAGCTTTCTGGGGGAGGTGGGTACAGTAAGGGCACATGTTCAAAGTCAGCCTCAGCCGCAAGGCAAGTTTGAAGCTGGTATGAGCTAGAGGCCCTAGCTAAAAAAAAAAAGAAAAAAAAATTGACACAACTTTTTTCAGCCTCCTAATATGACTCATTATTTCAAAGACAAAGTTTAAGTAATTCAGTACAGATAAGAACATATATGGACAAGTACAGATCACTGTTACAGGAGAAGCTAAACTACAGGCAACTAAATTAGATTATTTTGATTGCAATTTATAACTGAACTTCTCAGAGGGGGGGAAAAAGGAAACAGTTCACAAAGAAAAAATTTAAAGTTCTAATAGTAGGCAGACATTTCAAGAATCCAGCGTCCAAAAGAAGTCACATGACTGTACAAGATCATATGCCTACTTTCAGACCAGGAAAAAGAAATCAAGTATTCTGTCTTGTAGGGAATCTTTTACCTGCCTGGTTTCGGGGGATAATAAGAGCTGGGTAAAAGGATAGAAGGTAGGGCTGGCTTACTGGCGCACACCTTTAATCCCAGCACTTGGGAGGCAGAGGCAGGGGGATCTCTGTGAATTCTAGGACAGTAAAGGCTACCAGGGCTCCACAGAGAAACCTTGTGTTAAAAAAAGAAAATCTTTCCCTGGTTCCCATTTTCAAATAATTTTGTTTTGTTTTGTAAAGCAAACAACCAATCAGCCAAATGACAACAAAAGAATCCATGGTTTAAATAGTCATCACTGTCAGTAGTGTGAGGGAATGTTAAATTCTGCTCTATCCAGCCTGGGATGTGAGCCGCTGACTTTTCAGCCTGTCCATATTGTAAATGCTACCTGACTTTGCTGTCAATATTTGTCTCTATCACCAAACTGACTGCTCCAAGGAGTATAGAGCGTGCATTCCAACGATCCCTGTCTCATTTAATAATGGCTCAAACAACACTGAGGTGTAACACACCTGCAGTGTTCAGTGCCATCTTCATCTTTAGGCATCCATGTGGGTATCCATCAAGGATACAAGGATACTACCAAACCATGAGTAGCACTTGACAGTGACCAGACTGAAATAGGAACATTTTACTAAGAGTGAAAGGATTTTTGTCAGTTCAGTAAAATTTGAGAAGCACTCTTAAATATTTCATTTGAACTTAAAATCCTATTTGGAGGGCATGTACTTTTTTTTTTTTAATTAAGTATGTACCACACTAGCATGCATATATAAATAGACAACACTTAGATTGAATTCTTTTGCCTGGAAGGGTACAGCATAAAGAATATTTAAAGAACACTGCTGCAGGAGGCCTGGCGGACCTAGCGCTGAAAGCCATGGTCACGTGGTGCCTGTGGTACATGAAGGTCAGAGATCAGTAATCCTGCACAGGGATCTGGGTCAGTTCAAACAAAAGGTGATCAGTGTCTGGTGAAAGCATTAGGAAGGTAGATTTATTTGGAAAACAAAATGAACAACTGGTGACTAGGCCCCAGATTGTAAGCTCTGTGAAGACACAAAGATACATTCTGTATCACTTCAATAAGTTCAGGTCCTGAGCTGCTGTGTGTGCATTTAAAAAATGTGCGCTGGTCATGTGATGCACCTGCATAAGCTGTGTAGGGCTGCAAAGAACTTAGGATGATGCTGGGCTAGGATCCCAAACTGGTGGCAGAGCCTTGGGAAGAAGATGTGGGAGGAGCCTTCAAAAACTACAGACGTGGAGCAGCTTCTACCTAACCTGTAAAGCTAGTCTCCAGGCTGAAAACAGGAACAAAAAACAGACAAATAAACAAAACAAAACAAAAACCCCAAAACTAAAAATAGGATCATGGAATGATTTTCACATATGTACTCAAAAATCAATGTGAAGAAAAATATGCAGCTCTGGTATTAGTTTCTGAAATGACCTTGGGAAAAGAGATAAACACAACAGACCACACTTTGGTTAGGGAAAGAGTATCCATTAGCCACAGCTCATTAGTTTAGAAGTAAGAGGCAAAAACAGAGGAACATCGCACATTACTTTCAATATATGAATGCTTCTTTTAAAAGAAAACCAATCAGTTGTGTGATAGGGCAATATCTGGAGCTTTGTGCATCCTAGTATGCTCAACCAAGTGAGAATATGGTCCTAGGTGAATAAACAATACAACATAATATTGGTTTTAAAGGTGAAGAAAAACATCCCTTGTTTCTGAGACTTAGTGTCAGATAGAAGGGATGAGTGTATTCAAGGAAGACTTTTAGAAGGTACGAGAGGGAAATGCAGTTAGACACTTGTCAGAATGCTTGTAGCCCGCTGAGATCTTGCTTGTACTTGGCTCCCAGGACATACTTCTTTGGGCTCTTTAGACTGAAATGGGTGAGAGAAGGACACTGGGAGAAAGAAAAAGAGAGAGTTAGAAAACAAGAATGAATTTTTCAAGGAGAAGAAAGATAGGAGTGTGGGAAGGAGAGGACATACAAGTAGGAAGGATCCCTGTGTCTCGGTCGGTTTGTTCATTTTTACATTCACATGATCCTGAATCATTGTGACACATAATGTTTCTTTTAATCAAACCCTGAAGGACAAGGGACACCCTGTCCCACATGGATTATGTTATGGCCTGGTGCAGGTCTTTTCTAGATAACACACATTTGCAATGCTATAGTCTCAGTCCACCTTGTAGGTGTTAATGATGTCATAAAAAGCCAAGGCCAAACGTCTGATCTCTCAAAAAGCAATCAAAATTATGACAAATGTAGAAAGACAATAGTTCAAAATTCGATGACTTTACAATTAAGCACCTAGAGCAAAGAGGCAAGGGCCTCTTTCTGAGCAGACTGAGGGGGAGGCTGCTGCAGTTGACGATGTTTCCAGCACAGAAGAGACCCTTCTGTTATACATCCTCGCTCACTGAAGGAGCATTTAATGTAAAGGCAGCAGCTTGGAAACCATTGATCCAGAGGCTCAAGTTAAAGAACAAGAACTCTCATCTGTCTTTGTTTTACAGAGCTGTTAGCTTTCTCCTGCTTCAAAGTGCATTTGACATACTGTTTGCTTTATACCAAATAAATTCCCTTGTTGCCTAAAGGAACCAGTTTTCTAGTTACTTGTGACTTAGAGCTTATCTGTTAAAATGTCCACTATAATGTAGAAATCCTTTGAAAGCCATCTCCGCCAGAAGATGGGAACCTCAATGGTATAATCTACTACTTTTGCCTGAGAGTCTCATACTGTAAAATGTGTAATATTATTTATATTTATTAACCTCATTATTAATTTCACTTTTTCCTGTCACAACAAAAACCCTTAAAAGGTATCTATACAAACTAATAAAAATGAAGCTCAAATAAAAATTAACTAAAATTTAAATCGTTCCAATCAAGATACAGGGGTGAATATGATCAATATATATGTCTACTTGAGTAGTCTTTATGGGCCCATCACTCTGTGGGATGTAGGAGGCATGCCAATAAAGAAAAACAAAGTAAGAAAAACTGGTTATGGTGGCAGTTGAAAAGTTGAAGCAGGAAGATTACCAGGAGTTTAAGGTCAGTGTGTGCTAGATGTGACTTTCTGGCTCCAACAGGGAGTGAAGAAGGAAAGAGAGAGCTATGGGAAAGCTAAGTCCAGAATGTTAGCCATGGTAACTTACATGCTGTTTCATGAAAGAGAAAGAAGACAAAACACTGTGCATATGGCATGTCCTTTGTTTTATCTACAGACAACTCAGTGCAGCTCACAAAACACCAGTGCTTACCTCCTCATAAACCTTCTTGGCACTGTCGTTGTCTCCCATCAAGAGGTATCCTACGCCAAGGTCGTTTTTTAAGGTAGTATCACTAGGGAACAGCTGAACTAGTCTCTGGAGGGTAAGTAGAGAACCTCTCATGTGACCTAGTGTTGGAAAATGATGAATAGGATTAAAAATATTATGAATACAGAGCACGAGAGAAGATTTAGCAGAGCCTGAGGAAGACCTTACATCTGACTTCCTCTATGAATGGATTAGTAAGTCCTGAGTAGCATACTCATAATGCTATCTGTAATTGCTCCATGTAGATACTAAATACAGGAGCAATCAGAAATTGTAAAGACATACTATTTTCTGAGTCAATCCACATTTATATTTTTTTATCTTAAGTTCTTTCTTGAGAAAATGTCAGTTGGTAATTCTGCTGAAACAATTTTGGTTTATTAGCTTTAAAATGTTAGATGCAGTGTAGATAATAGAAAGCCTGAGTTTGGGTTAGCAGTCAGTATGACACTTCAATGGGCACTGAGGGACATGGCACTGGGCTTTACTGTGGATGCCTTCTCTAACAGGCCCTGATAGCACATAGGAGACATTTTCCAGTACTATGGGAGCCTCTGGTGGATGATAGTCTATAGTGCAGGACATGGCTCAGGAAACCCCAGCTGCTGTTCACTTGGAGGCTTATACAGAAACAGTCCGGGCCCACGGTCATTGTTCTTGGTTACAATTGCAAATTGGAAAAACAAACTGCAAAAGGGGGCGGGGCGGGAGTGTGTGCTAAGAACGACTAGCATTTGTGAAAAAACTACCTTGCAGGGATTAATGCCTGCAAAGGGGAATATGAGGAGGCAGAAGCAGGTTCAGTCGGGAAACGCAGCTACCGCTTAGCTAACAGAAGGAAATGTGGCCCGTTCACTGAGGGGTCTGTGCCCTATTGCTGGGTAATGCTATTCCAATGAGGACTCTGGGTGGTTTGCCCAGGCAGTTCTTCCCTCTCTAGGGCAAACAGCAATGGTCCCAAATGTGCAGGTACCGCCTGCGGACACCTGCTGCTGCTCCTCCCACATCTTGTCTGGATCTCCTGTTGTCCTGTGAGGCAACTCCACACCTCTGCAATTTCAGGATCTCTGTCCAGTTGCCTCAAAGCCTTCTCACGTGACCTTGTCTCATTCCCACCTCAGCAGAAGAGACTATACTAAAAACTGAGGGATTTCTGTAGAAGGTGAGACATTTCACAAGATCAAGAGACCTTGATCTCAGGCTGGGAGGCAAGAGAATCTCGGTATAAAAACTAAGAGGGAGCCAAAGACAATCTAGAACTCTAAGTTGAATAGTTATTTTATCAAATTCTTAAAAAACCCTCCCAAAATTAATGTAAAAATCCACAATGATTCTGTATGTGTTTATATGCATGTGTGGGTGTGTGAATAGAGGCTAGAGGACAACATTGAGTGTCTTCCCCAGGAGCTGTGAGCTTATACGCTTGTCTGAGAAAAGGCCAGCCTTCCTTGCAAGCATGAAAACATGGGATACCCAGAATCCAAGCAGAAAGGCCACACATGCTGGTGCAGGTGTGTGATCTCTGTGCTTGTGAGGCAGCGACTCAGATCTTTGGGACTAGCCAGCCAGCCAGTGTAGGTTATGGAAAGAGCTCCAGGGCAGTGAAGATCCTGTCTTAAAAAAATAAGAAGTAATGGCATCTAGGTTTTCCTCTGGCCTAGACATTCAAAGATGTTGGTTTCTGTACACATATGTATGCACTTGGTGTGCGAACAGGCAGATGTACCCATACACAACCACCTCACATACACACACAGAAGGGCGCACACAATAACTGAGGCTAAGATTGGTTAAATGAAGAGAAGTTGTGTTTAAGGCAAACAAGTTACCAGAAGCCAAAAGGCAGGCTTCTTCCCAAGCTCCTTGACTTTGAGAAGGCACCTGGTGGCTGCCGCTTGAAGGGGGTTATGTTCCACCTCTCACCAAGTTAGCACTTCAGCTTCTCACCTAGAAACTGCTGCCTTTCTGACCGTCGCTTCAAGCTCAGCTTCACCAGGTCTGTGGGGGCATCGGGCAGGTCGGCCGCCTCCTGGTAGGTCTCAATGGCCCTGCGCAGAACCTCATTGCTTCTCCGTTTCTCTGCCAAGTCATCTTCACACTAGAGGGGGCCCCCCAGACAGATCAATGTTTCATTACCTCAATGCTAGTCATTTCCCCCAGAGACTCAATGACAGTGAACTTTTAGACATGCTTTTTAAAAAGACCATTGACCTTTTCTTTATCGAATGATACAAACAAAAGAAAGCAGGATGACTGTTTCAATAACAGGAAGAAAAGTCTGCTGCTAAGTTACAGATGAGAAAGAAGACTATATGATCAAAACAATAGGGCTGATGTGGACAGACATAATAACATTTGAGAACATTAGACATACAGGACTCTAATCTACAGTCTGTTCTTCAATTTGTGTGCCCAGTGATTCATTCATTTCACCCATTAATTAATTCATTTAAGAGCTCTTTTCAGGGGGTCAAACTATTGATATGTCACCCTAATTCGACAGATCAGGGTGAGACCTTTTCTCATTGTGCTTTGATTTTGAAGGGAGAAAATGACAAATACAAACAAAGGTGCTGTGCATAGAAACAGCAGGTTGATGCATGGCAGGTGCAGAATAGGGAAATTACTGGTCTAATCAAGATAATTGGGGGAGTCTAGAAGACATGCCAGAGTGTGTGGCTATGGGGAAAGATCTCTCAAGGCAGAGAGAAAGGGATGAGCCGTGGCTTTCTAACACAGTGAGGAACAGAGGAAAATCTGCAAGAGTGAAGGGGAGAGGGAACGAGAGAAGGGCGGGGAGGAAAGAGAAAAGGAGAGAGGGGAGAAGGGCGGGGAGGAAGGAGGTGCCAGTGCCAGCAGGCGATTCAGGCCTGGTAAACTATTGAGGATTCTTAACTATTCCATGATGAGAAAGATGAGGGTTTTCCACACTTCTAGTATCTTGAAGGGAGCCAAGGGATTGTGCTAGCAACAGTACTGAGAACAGGCTGAGAGATGGGGCAGGTATGGATGACAGTTGCTTGGGCTAATGAGGCTGTGATGAGTGGTAAGAGATGAGATTATAGATTCATCTTGAAGGTCAGGGCCAAGAGATCCACAGACGCTGAGTTTAGTATAAAAGACAGAAGAGAGGGGATGACTTCAGGGTGTGGTGTGAGTGCCTACCTGACTGAGCTGTCATCCCTGAGATTGCAAAGATAGGACAGAGACAGATCTAGGGAAGCATGGAATCAGGAGTTCAGTCTTTGTGTACACTAAACCAAATGCCAAGTTGAGATAAACACTCAGAAGGGGCATATCTGGGTGTGGAGTTGGGGAAATGTTGGTGTTAAGGACACACACATGGGAGTTGTCAGGGATCAAAGTAGTATTTAAAGTTGGCAAGCTAGAAGAGTCATGAATGTAGACTCAGGAGAATTCCAAGGACTAAATCCTAAAATTATCCAATGTTTCAAGATTATGAGAGGTTAAGAAGACACATTTTCTCCCACAGGAAAATTGGCTACATAATGAGTTACATAGAAAGAAAACAACACAGTAATGTCCCAGAGGCAAGTCTGGACACAAAGATTTTAAGAGGAAGAAAAGTAGACTCTGAGTGGCCACCAAGTTGGACAAGAAGAGGATTGAGAGGAGAAGGTCATGGCCTTGTAGAGCCTTGATGGCCCTGCCATCACTGTTTCCATGGGATTGTTGAACACATGCATCAAACTGGAGCAAGGTCAAGAGAACATGGGAAGGATATAGAAGGGTTAGCTTTAACAGGAGCCAGAACATGTGTGAGCAGATATAGGAGGATGAGAGCCCAGCGTCATACGGATGAGATAGTACATCAGGTTTCTCAGTGGATGCAAAATACCCAGCAGAAAGGGAATATCCAAAGACAAAAGAACACGCAAACATGAGAAGTGGTCCAGGAGGAAAGAAGGGAGGGGAACAGGATAGTTCAGACCTGCCAATGGATGAACACAAGCTATCAGGGCAACTGTGTGAGAGGTTAGAGTCTCTGGATCAGACCTGCCAATAGATGAACACAAGCTATCAGGGCAACTATGTGAGAGGTTAGAGTCTCTGGATGCCTTAATCTTCCTAACAAAATATCCCCAAATTCATAACTTGAAACTGAGAATTGGGAAGGAAACACCGGAGACAGAAAAATAGGGGAAATGTGTAAGATGGTCCTCAGTAGATTTTATAGACTTACATTTAAAGAAAAATAATAGCAGTTCCATGCTGAAAGTACTCTATGAAATTTTTAATCAGGATATGTAAATGTAATCATTGTTTAACATAAACTGTGTGCTCAATTAATATATAAAGTCTAAGGACTTTGGTAAGAAAAAAAAATCCTCATATCTCTTCCCTCAAGTAACAAATAATTTGTAAAAGCCAACACGAGTTGATAAAGGCACTTGTGAGAAAGTTCTGAGAAAACAGCACATCTATAAAGTAATGTGTTAACATGCATTCACTAGGATAAGTTTCCCAGGATGGAAAGGGCTTAGTGGAGCCAGTGAATAGATGTGAAATTAATGACAAAAATTCATCCTTGCTTGATGGAAATACACATCAGACCATTCAACTACTGTTTTGAATTCTCAGTAGGCTCATGGAGTAGATTCAGTTCCCAGGACAGAAAATCCCATGTCAATAATCCACCCTGACTACACATCCACCCACCCGCTATCCATAGCCAGCTTTTCTGCTTAACTATCAGCTTTTTGGCTATAGTGAATTAACTTCCAAGATCACGAATACTGAAAGATGACTGAACAGACACAATGTCTCTGGGCTGAGTGAGTTCTTTGGACACCACCAAGTGAAGCCTTGCCACTTGGGGTCTGCAGAACTAGCCAACAGACCTGAAGACTCTGCAAGATTAGTTGAAGGACAACCCTGGCCTCAATAATCTTTAGAGACAGGCATCAAATCTCTTAAAGTCAGACTTGAAAGAGAAAAAGACATGCAATCCATGTGCCCAAGACATCTCCGTCACACAAACTTTTGTGGATGGACTAATTCACTCAAACTTCCTAGGGAGCATGTCATTTTATACCTCTGAGCCACGAATGGCTTGTGAAAGATAATGAAGTAAGTTCAGATTATAATTTAAGACTTTTGTGTTCATTTTTTAGGGAACTTGTCTAAAGTTGATTTTTAGAAAGATGCGTTAATAATGATGTAATCAGTGGCACTTGAAAAATATAGACATCATAGTTTTATTTGACTTGATACTGACTATTTAGTATCTGTTGAGAAACTGCAAAGAAGTTGGTTCATTTGCTATCTGAAAATGGGAAAAGTCCTCCTTAAAAAAATCTGTCTTTTATTTTTTCTTATTTTTTAAAACTCTGATAAATTTAGTTTCCTTTAAATTACTCAATTAAAATTTAATTTATCATGCTTAACTTTTGTTTTATGCCACATTAGTGTTAATATCAATAACATCTGTAGCATAATAGCTTAGAGATTAAAAAAAATACTGCCCGAGGCCCACATCTTAAATTCCTCCTGTGAAAGAAGGCTGTATATACGGAGATCACCACATTCCAGAGGCTCCTGGAACCATGATTAAAATCACATATAGAGAAAACTTGGGAAGTACAAAACATTTTTGCCATAATTAACATTTGCAATGACCATTTTTTCCTCCAGTAAGTGGGCTTTCTGCAATCAAAGGACTTGATGCTAGTGCAAAGCACATCACTTGTTTGGACCTTCTGGATCTTAGCTATGTAGTTTCCAAAGGTTAGAGGAGTATGGCCCAATTAGTTTACCAAAACCTCACAAATGCTAAGCAATCAACCCGGTAGGTACCAAGGACAAAGGAAATTATTTACATTAATTGTCTTACAAATTTAATTTATGTAAACTTAATTAATAAAAATTTACTGAATTAGTCTCCAGTGGGATTAAAAGAATGTGAGCATCCTCCTTCAGTTCAGAGCAAGGCCCACTGTTTCTCTGCAGATGTTTTACTGCCTATGAGGGTCACACACAAGGGAGTACCATCTGCTTCTCTTTGCTCCACTAACTTCCGTAGCTCTCTCCCATTGCTTCTCTGTGACTGGTCATCTCCTTCTCCAAGGACAACTGCAGGAACTTTACACCTTGACAGATTTATTCACCAGCTCTGGCTTTACTCTTGAGTTCCAATTCCATGAACCCAGTGGTCTCTTTGACGCAGCCACATGGAGATCTAAAAACCATTGCAACTGCAAACTTCAGATCAAAAGCAGACTGCTGATTTCAGCCTCTCGTCACACCAGCTGTTCCACTTGGTCAGTTGGTTGGCATTATCTCCTCCTCAGCTGTTCCCAACAAACCAGGAGTCACTGGTCAGTTCTTCTCCAGTGATCCTTCCATCTAGAGTACTTTCTATCTCTGCCCTTGTCCCCCTCATGGCCAGCCCACACTCCACACCTTCTACCAGCTCCCATGGACACCACGTTGTGACTGCCTCCTACTTTCTGAGCTTCTGATTCCACTCTCACAACCCACTTCTAACTGTCAATCAAAGCAATCTTTATGAAAGCCACCTGCACATGTAATAGCCTGCAAAGGCTTGCTCAGGCACGGAGAACAAGAGCTGTGAGGTGCTCCGAGCATCCAGGTCTGCCCCACGCTCCCAGCATGCCTCTCTTTCTGTTCAGCTTTCTGATGCCAAGATAGTTGCCCTGAGTGATGGCCTTTGTCTATCTGCTCCCTCTACCTGGACAGCTCCTTCCACAACCCTGACACATCCCGGCTACTATCTCCTGTCACCTTCACTCCTGTCACCTGCAACCAAAGCCCTTAATAAGTGTGCTCTTAGAACCAGCTGCCATCTTCTTTTGCCTACAGCATGCATTGTTAGGTAATATGACCTAATATATTTATCCATTTTTAACACTTTGACAATATATTCATTTATAAAATCTTCCAAGGACTTACTTAAATATTTCCTTCCCAGTGACCGTATCTTGTCATGGTAATCCATGGTAATCTTCACATATCCACTGGTTGTTTCTCGTTTCCTTTCATTCTCCTAGCAGTTACCACTTGCAAGTGTATGCATGGTACTTCCTTGCCTTATCCAACCTCTTTCCTTCACAATGGAGCTTTGTGTGTACAGTTTTGCTGAGGAATGCATCTCCTCAGCAGAGCCTGACACACAGGGGGATCTCACTACATTTCCTCAGCGTAAGTAGCCCTCAGGTGTTCCTCCTGTAATACTGGGAACATTTTAAAATTGACTGTGTTTTGTAACAGTCAACACCTCAGAACATTTCTAGAGCTTTCTGTCTGAGAGAGGGCAAAACAGCAAACAAGCCTTTATATGCAATCCCTGCAGCCCAGAGCCTGGCCTCTCTCTGGCTCCACACCACAGGAAGCGACACCCTTTGCCTTCCTCATGCCAGGGTCATGATGCTCAGCAACTAGAAGCATTCCTATGGCTCAGGCTTGACAGTGTTGTTCAAAGCAGGCAATCCTGGGCTGGGTATACTTCACTTCCCTTTACTTCTCTCAAGGAAAGCTCCAAACGTCATGTTAAACCTTCCTTCCAGGTCTAACTTCTGTTCCTGCCACCTTTTCCATGGCAGTGTCCAGGGAACCCACTTCCTATCTTTATGTCAGGAATAGAATAAGCCATTTTATGTTGAGCCATTTCTGTATACTCTTTTGTGACCGTATCTGACTATCAAACCAATGCAAACAAAACATTGCCAGCACAGGTGGGTTCATGAAGCTGCAGGTGAGTGTGGCAAGCCTTGTGACAGGAGTTGGAAGAATAGGAGGTGACAGGAAATGAAAAGAGGAGGGAGTTGGCTGGTAAGACAGGAGTCACATCAAAGAAACTATCAAGAAACAAAGTGCTGTCCACGTCACATTGCAAAAGGTCTCTTCCAGGCAGATTTACACTCTTCAGGGACACAATTGCGTCTAAAAGATCCAAAGAGCCTGAAATCAAAACCATAAGGAAATTCAGATAGAGGGGAGATACGCTGATACAGGACCAATGGCAGGATGAGTCATCTGGATGTTGTGGGACTCAGTGGCACACAGTATTGAAAACAATCTTAAATAAAATGGCACCCCCAACCCTGGGGGTGTATGTATATACTTGGGAAACTGACTATATAGAAATTGTAAGAGGAGCAGATAAAGAAAAAAAAAGCAAATACAAAGAGTGAAAATCTGATTATACAAAACGTGTGAATGCCAGAATAGTATTCTGATGAAATGGGCCCAAGGTACCTGCGCTTTGCCATATCTTGCTCGTGGGCTCTGAGGGTACTTTCGAACCAATTCTTCAAATGCATTCACTGCTTCCTCGATTTTACCCTGTTAGGGAGGCACAACTGCATAAATACAATGCCACTGAATAACGATATTTAGATTTGTTATTTAATAAGTCACCAAAGAATTGTTTAGAATTTCCAAGTACTAAACAGAGTAGCCCATTTAAAAACAAACAAACAAAAAACCCAAGCTATGTGAAGTAACAAACATAAAACTGTAATGAGTGTTATAACCTTTAGTTTTAAAATGATGTGTGCTGATAATGATGGAAAATGAATTTTGTTGAAGATAACCACATCCTTCTCAATCAACAGAGTCCCCACATGTTTCTTTATAAGGATGTTTACATTATATGTGAGGGCAAACACTACTAGTAGGAAGAGCCCTTGGGCCTGACAGAGGCAACAAGGCATCACCTTAGGTCTGAAGTGTCTGGAAAGCAGGAAGAATAAAGGAGTCTGTGAGGGCCACTTGGCCATGGCACTGCACTCTGGTGGAAGTCAGGGTTGACTTGGCTCGTACGGCTGAGTGGAACACTTGGCTGCCTCTGTGGCATGCATGAGCTCTTAAGTGCCTTCTCTACGGTTCTTTAAAAATAAATACCATCAACTTCCTATGGGGGATGTAACAAATTACTGCAAATTTCCTGACTGGAGAAATGAAGGCTGAAAATGGGTTTGTGATGTTGGAAGCAAGGTGTCAGGAAGAAAGGCTCCAGGGGAGACTCCGCTCATGCCAAGCTAGCTCCCAAAGCTGTCAGCATTCCTTGGCCCAGGGCTACATTGCTCTCATCTCTCTTCTGTCTCCACACGGTCCTCCTTTGTATCCGACTGTCTTTACTTCTGTCTGGACCAAATCTCTATTTACCTTTCTGGAAATGACACATTAGGGTCATTTCCAGATAGCCAATGAAAATCACACCTAGAAAGACCCATTTTAAAGATGTTTCCAAGGTAACATTTACAGGTCCCAAGAAAACATGATTATCTTTTGAGGAGATCATTTCTGAGTCTACCAATGTAGGCTTCATTACCTATGCATGCAGAGCCATACCAGGATAAATCTGGTGCCTTAAAACAAGAAAAACTGTTCTCTCACAATTCTGGGCAAGTGGATGTCAGAATGCTTTCTCCAGAGACGCCAGGGGAAGTCCAGTCCTTTCTTTTTGCCCAAGTTCCTTGACATGTAGCCGTAACACTCCTACTGCCATCAAATTCTCTTTGTGTGCCTCGTTCTGAATCAAGTTCCCTTCCCTTAAGCAAACATGACTACACTTAGGGACTAAAT
The DNA here is from genome assembly GCF_008632895.1 of Mastomys coucha. Taxonomy (NCBI): domain Eukaryota; kingdom Metazoa; phylum Chordata; class Mammalia; order Rodentia; family Muridae; genus Mastomys; species Mastomys coucha. Next base: position 27,132,795 of record NW_022196896.1, on the reverse strand, counting down.
GGAGATGCTTGTCCGCTAGATCTTTAAGTCAATCACATTTGAAGGACCCTTTCTCTGAGTAATGAAACCTGCACAGAGTCAAGGGGTTCCAGTTTGGTTATCTTTTGGTGGACCCTATCCAGTTTACTTCACATCCAACATTAATTGCCCAAGCCACAGTTGTGGCCATTGTGTGACTAACAGACCCCAAAGCAGGAGTACCAGATTCCTAACAGACTTTCCTGCATGTGGTTCCTCTTTGGCAAAAGTAGCATCTGACGCTGGCTCTCCCAGGCATCCTTTGGATCACCTCAAGCCACGGGCTGTGTGGCTGCCATCGAGAATCACCATAGCTGCTCCCACGTGGGCTGACTGGAATGTTAACGCATCTATTTTCAGTCAGCTTCTTTCCTTCAAGATCTTTCCTAGCTACTAACAGTGCTACTCAATACATATTCTGATTTTAAAAGCACACACTATTTATAATGAATTGCCTAAAAACTGATCGGTCCCTCAATGTAGCTTACTTATACATAGCGAGTTCACTGGACCAGTGCATACATGGGCATGAAGCCAGAGAGATGGCAGACTCCACTGGGGTGATGTGGGAAGTGGGAATGAAGACCGTTTACTGTGCATCCAGATGTACAGCAGAGCATTGCATTATGGGCTTGGTGCAGATGGTCGTTATCTGAACACACATTCTAATCTCTTCTGTTCTCTCATTCTGCCTGCAATGAAGTGAAGGTGTCTTCCTTCGTCTGTAGCATGATTCAAAGCTTGTGGTGTGTGTGGTCTTTTCCATTTTCATTTTAGTACGGTTTTATTATATTTTCTTACCATCCCCCCATAAAACAAACAAACAAATAAACAAACTACTACCACTTACAACAATAACAAAAACCAAGGAGAGTAAATAACCTACCTCCCCCTTAAAAAAAAACTTCATTTGTATTACCATTATAATAATAATTTCATTATAATAAAATACCATTGTAGAAAATAATTCCAAAAAATAAATGAATGTATTTCATTAGGTTATATCAACCCCTGTGTGTGTTAGGGGTGGGGATAAAGGGAAGTCTTAAGTAAAACATGTTATTTTTAACAATTCAATGATTCAGCGACAACAAGATGATTCAGTAAGCTAAGGCACTTGCCACCAGGCCTGACAATCCAAATTTGATGTTAGCAAGTTGTACTCAGATCTTCATAGTTTGTGCCTTCAGGATAAGCCCATGTACATAAGTGCACACACAAAAATGCATATGCACACAATCAATGAATAAATAAATGTACCTTTAAGATTATTCAAACATGATGTGATTTTTATACATTTTTGGATGAAACACAAAAAGCAAGCATCTGCTTCCCCATAGGGAGGAATGTGAATGTGTGACATAAATGAGGCTGTACTAGCTGTCTGGGGCACCTTAGCTCAGCCATCAATGATTCTTGTATATTGAGTTGTATCCTCTGAAAATGCTAGCTATAAAGACAATCATAAACAAGATTTAATTATGTTGTTGGTTTTGTCATAACACTCTGGAGAGAAGGTCACATGTGGCTGCTGTTCCTGCCTCTATACACAGTGCTCCTACAAGAAAATGCCATCATTTCTCCAAATGAGCAAGACTGGAGAACACCTGTGGACAGGGCCAGCACTTTAAATCTCACTGACTCATGAGCTCCTTAGTAACTCAGTACATTTTTCACTCATTATAACCACAGAAAATTCCTTCTTTAAAGTCTTTTATTGTTTTAGCTCCAAAGATACCCTTACTACCAGCCTCCTGCAAGTTTGCATGCATAATCTGCCTGGAGCAGAGAAGGTGAAGGAAACATACTGAGGTGAGAAAAGATGGCCACTGACTCATTTGAATTAGGAAACATAATCCCCCCATCACTCCCACCTCACAAACTCACACACACACACACACACACACACACACACACACACACACACACACACGTTCATGTACACATACACACACCAAAAACAAACAACAACAAAAGCCATAGATGGCTTTGCTTTATGAGTGAAACAAAATAAATGCAGAAATCATTCTATTGATAAGAATCTAGGTGCAGTGAACCCTCACTTTCAACAGCATTCTCTGGAGTTGGTGTTTCTATCTGCTGGTGACCACGGTTGGCCAAAGCTCATCTGTGAAGTCCTGTCCAATGCTGGTCACAGAGGCCTTTTGCTTCTGCTACTTCCAGTAAACAGGTAAGAAGTGCAAACTTATCCCACGTCAGTCCCTAACGTGCGTATTCCTCTTACTGCTGTCTCCTGGCTTGCTTGCTTTCTGTCCACCTCTTTTAGGCTAATGGCTTCTCTACAGAAACTCATATGCCAGAAAACTTAACTTAAACTAATTTAAGTTTATACTCTAAACTTAAATACAATAAAAAGAAATTTAAAAGAAAAGCAAGCAGATAATTAATTAAAGGTCCTAACTACGGTATAATAAATATATTATTATTATAATATATTACATGACTATGACCAGGCTAAGGAAGATAAAGACTTCAATATAATGTCAATTCATTGTCATCAAAGGCTGGACCATCTGGTGAGAAACCAGAACACTGTAATTACTTGAAGACAGAGCAGAATTGTCATGTGTTTTATTTACCTAAGTGACAAGCATACTAAATCTGTGACATCTCCTTGCCACTGGTGCTGGACAAGACCTTTTTGTGTTTGTGCTGGCATGCTTCAGAATTACCTGGTGGCAGGAACACAGCGCATGACCAGCATCATATACTTTCTTCTAATTTGAGCTTTACAAAAAGCAAGAGGGATTTAGGACTGTACACAGCACTTTCATTGGTATAAATGAACTGAAGCCTACTATGGCCAAGTGGTTACGGAATCCATGTAAGCAGAACTTGATGTGGTGGGCTGACCCAGGTCCTGTGGTTCATTCTATTCCCCTGTGGCCCTTAGGTGCAGTTCCGTCTCACGTGACTCGGTTCACACAGAAATCTGTTGAGGTGCTGGGAAAACCACAGATGATTTCTTTTACATTTACTATTGTGGTTGTTGCCACCATTATTATACTTCTCACAGTCCTGCAATTCTCAGATTTGTAACAATGAAACCATCGCCGCACACTTTTGTGCAAATCAAAAATAGCAACCTACCCTTTTCCGGAGCTTTTCTGCAGCATCCAGTTCAACCTTAATTGTCTTATCAAATTTGTTCAGAAGTTTAGGCTTCTTCTTCTTAACTGAAAGGAGAAGAGAGAGAGAGAGAGAGAGAGAGAGAGAGAGAGAGAGAGAGAGAGAGAGAGAGAGAGAGAGAGAGAAGAGAGAGAGAGAGGGAGAGAATGAATTTGCTTTTTGTCAATACAGTTACTTTGCTGTCCAGCATGTAAGTGTGGGAGCAAGAATATATCCCAGTTCCCTTTCAACCAATCAGCACAGAGGCAGTAACATGTAGGAAGGTGCTACTGTCCTGCGGGCTATCCTGTACTATATGGCAGAGAAATTCCCTTTGAACAAATGGAATGTGAACACCATTTTGAAGAAGTCATTGGGTGAACTTTTTTAACAGTGTGTACTCACTGGCTGATTAAAATCTTAATGTTCATTTCTGGGTCTTCAATGCTACTCCATTGATCTACCTGCTTGTCTCTCTACCAATACCATGCAGTTTTTACCACTACTGCTCTCTAGTACAGCTTGAGGTCCAGGATGGTGATTCCCCAGAAGTTCTTTTATTGTTGAGAACAGTTTTCACTATCCTGGGTTTTTTTGTTATTCCAAATGAATTTGAGAGTTGCTCTTTCTAACTCTATGAACCCATGCACCTACAGTCACTTGATCTTTGACAAAAGAGCTAAAACCACCCAGTGGGAAAAAGACAGCATTTACAACAAATAGTGCTGGCTCAACTGGCAGTTAGCATGTACAAGAAGGCAAATTGATCCATTCTTATCTCCTTGTACAAAGCTGAAGACCAAGTGGATCAAGGACCTTCATATAAAACCAGATACACTGAATCTAATAGAGGAGAAAGTGGGGAAAAGTCTTGAACACAGGGGCACAGGGGAAAAGTTCCTGAAGAGAACCCATGCTTCTGCTCTAAGATCAAGAATTGACAAATGGGACCTCATAAAATTGCAAAGCTTCTATAAAGCAAAAGACACTGTCAATAGGACAAAATGGCAACCAACAGATTGGCAAAAGATCTTTATCAACCCTACATCCCATAGAGGGTTAATATCTAATATATACAAAGAACTCAAGAAGTTAGACTCCAGAGAATCAAATAACCCTATTAAAAAAATGGGGAACAGAGCTAAACAGAAACTGAGGAAACTTGAAGGGCTCAGAAACACCTAAAAAAATGTTCAACATCCTTAGTCATCATGGAAATGCAAATCAAAACGACCCTGAGATTCCACCTCACACCAATCAGAATGGCTAAGATCAAAACCTCAGGTGACGGCAGATGCCTGCAAGGATGTGAAGAAAGAGGAACGCTCCCCCATTGCTGGTGGGATTGCAAGCTGGTACAACCACTCTGGAAATCAGTCTGGCAGTTCTTCAGAAAAATTGGGCATAGTACTACCAGAGGACCCAGCTATACCACTCCTGGGCATATACCCAGAAGATGCTCCAACATTTAATAAGGACACATGCTCCACTATGTTCATAGCAGCCATATTTATAATAGCCAGAAGGTGGAAGCAACCCAGATGTCCTTGAACAGAGGAATGGATACAGAGAATGTGGTACACTTACACAGTGGAGTACCACTCAGCCATTAAAAATAATGACTTCATGAAATTCCCACTCAAATGGATGGAACTTGCAAATATCATCCTGAGTGAGGTGACCTAGTCACAAAGGAACAAACTCAGTATGTACTCACTGATATGTGGAAATTAGCCCAAAAGTTCGGAATACCCAAGATTCAATTCACAGACCATATAAAGCCTAAGAAGGAGGAAGACCAAAATGTGGATGCTTCAGTGCTTCTTAGAAGGGTGAACAAAATGTGGAGACAAAGTGTGGAGCAGAGACTGAAGGAAAGGCCATCCAGAGACTGCCCCACCTGAGGATCCATCCCATATACAGTCACCAAACCCAGACACTATTGTAGATGCAGGGAAGTGCTTGCTGACAGGAGCCTGATAATAGCTGTCTCCTGAGAGGCTCTGTCAGAACTTGACAAATATAGAGGAGGAAGCTGGCAGACAACCATTGGACTGAGCTTGGGGGTCCCAGATGGAGGAGTTGGAGAACGGACTGAAGGAGCTGAGGGGGTTTGCAGCCCCATGGAGGGAGCAACAGTGTCAACAGGACAGACCACTGGAGCTCCAGGGGACTGGATCACCAATCAAAGAATACACATGGAGCAACCCATGGCGCTGGCCACATATGTGGCAGATGATGGCCTTGTTGGACATCAGTAGGAGGAGAGGCCCTTGGACCTGAAGGTGTTCAATGCCCCAGTGTAGGCGAATGCCAGGGCAAGAGGATGGGAGTGGGTGGGTAGAGGAGCACCCTCATAGCAGGGGGAGGGGGAGGGGGATGGAGGGTTCTGAAGGGGAGTCCTGGAAAGGGGAAAACATTTGAAATGTAAATAAAGAAAATATCTAAGATGAAAAAAAAAAAAGAGAGAGAGAAACCCTCCTGCTGTTGCTCCTATACTTTGTAAATGATGTAACAGGCCATACTGCACAGAGACATCAACGAAGGCTGTTCTGGTATTACGTGTCTCAACAACAAGAAAATGTGCTGTCTGTTAAAATATGCCACACCATTTATTTGTGTCTTCAATTCTAATTTCAAATGTAATCAACGTGCATAGTCCTGCATCTGAGAAAAAAAAATCTTAATGTTGTCAGACCCTTTCTGGTGATTTGTAGCCAGCAATCTTTGTCCTTCTGTTGTCATTGCCTTGGGACACCATGAGTCATACTCATACTTGACGGAAAAACCCATCACGGGAAGTCACAACTACTCTACAGATTCTACGCTTTTACTAAATGAGAATACTGCAGGCTTCATTCTTTTCCTTATTCTTAGCACTATTTCTTATGCCAATTTCTACATAAAATGTCTTTTCTTACGTTTCTCAGCTGAGAATACTGCTCTGCCCTCAGCCAAAGCCATGTGAGTAGTAAAGGGCCCCATACTGCTGAGCTCTAGCTCCCCATCGCTTCCTTCTTCCCCAGGCTTACGTCTTCTTCGCTGCCCCTTCTCTCCTCCACAGGCATGTCTTTTTGATGATCTCTCTCCCACATATGACTTCTAGTATCATATTCATCCCTGTACTTACTGAGCCCAAATCATAGACTCCTGCAGGGGCTGCACTATATCTTAAGCCAAAGCTGAGGTTTATCATTTATTTAGTACATGACTTGGGGTGCTGTGTAAACCAGAGCCCTTCTCCTAAAGGCAAAAGACTCTGTAAGTGTGACTAAGGGCAAGCCTGCTCGTGCACACTCGCCAGTACCCCTGGGTACATGGAATTCCCTAAGAGCCCAGCCTGCCAAAGGCAGAAGCTTGATGAGTACAACAGAAGCTTCCAGACAGAGAAGGGACTCACACCTGGAAATGGTACACACTAGGATAAAAGAGAACAATCCAAAGATGAACGCAATTATTTTTATATTAAACTTATAAACCATTACCTTATTCTGGGACAAAGAAAAGAGACTATTTCCCAAGGGCCCATATATATATACACCCACATACCCTCATCCTCTGACGAAGAAATGAATCTTCTCTGTGTATCACTTGCTAGCTTTTCTTGGGCTCTGTCAGCCCAAGATAGAAACACACACACACACACACACACACACACACACACACACACACACGCACACACACACACACACCATGGAGGGTTCTAAGCCTGAGTCTCACTTTTCTGCTCTAGAATAGTGTTGGCTCTAATAGATTAATTTTCACACTGAGCTACAAACAATCTATAGTCTTTCTTTTATTTGTGTTTGTTTGTTTTGCTTTTCATGACTGTAAATCTAAGTGTTTACCAACAGGTGGCTCAAATGCAGTAGACAAGAAACAGTCCTTTTCCTCCTGCCTCTCCCTAGGACAGAGGATATGAGTTATTGGCAAAGGATGTGCCCATGTACCTGAGTGCTAATCCTTCATCATCCCCATGTACATAGGTTTGGAGCCAGGCTGGTTGCCTGAAAAGAGCAAACATAAATTGAACAGAATGGCTCAGGAGAGTGCACACTGAGGAAGCAGCCTGAGCTCCTGAGACATGGGTGCTCTCAGAAGAGAACTGATAAACTCACGGAGGAGGCTCCCCCTGAAGAACTGGAGCTATTCTGTTCCCCAGAGTGAGCAAGTATGCCCAGTTCTGGGCTGGGCACTGAAAAATCGGTCATTCTCTATGACCTAAAGCCCATCGTTCACTCATCTCTCTGCAGAAGTTAAGCTGAAACTTTAAGTACCTTTAATACCATTGTTTCTACAACAGAAACGACTGCTCTAATCTTCATCTCATCTCTTTTCTTCCCCCCTTTCCCCTCTTTTTGCTCCTAGTTCTCCAGTTGTTGAAAACTGTTTTAAAAAGAGATAGAAAATATTGGCAAACAGTGGTAAAACTGACCTGTATTCCTCTCTTCTTTTCATTTTTTGAGGCACGGTGTCATTAAATTTCCCAAAGATGGATTTGAACTGATTCTGCATCCCAGGTAAATATAGACAGGTAAAGGCAGGTAGATCTCTGAGTTTGAGGCCAGCCTAGTCTACAGAATGAGTTTCAGGACAGCCCAGACAAGTTACACAGAGAAACCTTGTCTCAAAACTGAGCCTGGTCTACACAGTGAGTTAGAGGACAATCAGGACTGTTACATGAGGAATCTTATATTTAAAAAAAAGGATTAATCATTAATCATGATTTTTCCCCATCTCCCTTTAAGTCATAGAAAATGTTTCAGAGTGTGCTTCATGGGAGAAGGTGGCCACCTACAAAAGACCTAGAATCTCCACATTTTACATGAATTGCTTCACCCAAGACAGCAAGCAAAACAATTTCTCCAATAAAAACAAATAAAAGATTAACAGCTTTCTACCCATTTTCTACACCGACAGTGTCATACCGTTCTGAGGATTGTTCTGAAACTCGGGTGGTTCATGCTACTCCATTATTCAAAGTGATCTTGTTGATTACAGAATATCCTAAAGAAAGCCCAAATTCCTTCAAATGTCAGCCTATGCCAATTCCACCCATGGAAAATGATACCAGGTGTCAGGAGAACAGGCTCCAAAGTGGAGCCTGACTAGTCTACTTGCATTAGTAACCAAGTAGAGAAAATCTGACGTCTTAACTTTCTAAATATCATGATTGTGCTTGGAATTCAACAGGAATTTTCACAAGGAAGCTAGAGCCTTGTGTAAAGTTAGTATTCCATTACTGAACAATAAACCAGATGTATTAGTTAGGGTTTATATTTATGCAAAAAAAAAATTATGACCAAGAAGCAAGTTGGGAAGGAAAGCGTTTATTCAGCTTATACTTCCAAACTGCTGTTCATCACCAAAGGAAGTCAGGTCAGGAACTCACACAGGGTAGGAACCTGGAGGCAGACGTGGATGCAGAAACTGTAGAGGAATGCTGTTTACTGGCTTGCTCAGCTTGCTTTCTTATAGAACCCAAGACTACCAGCCCAGGGATGGCACCGCCCACAGTGGGCTAGGCCTTCTCACATTGATCACTAATTGAGAAAATGCCTTACAGCTGGATCTCATAGGGGCATTTCCACAAGGGAGAGTCCCTTCTCTGTGATAATTCCAGCTTGTGCCAAGCTGACACACAAAACCAGCCAGTACACTAGGTGATCAACTTATATGAAGGGAAGGTTACTTTTGGCGTACATTTTCAGAGGTGTTAGTCCATGCTCAAAAGATTTCAGTCCTGGGTTGAAGCAGTACACCATAACACTGAACACAAAGAGGAAGAGGCTGCTCCCTTTGCAACCAGAAAGCAAAAGGGGATGAGGAGAGGCTGGGATCCCAGTATCCTTCCAGGACACACCCACAGTGAGCTAACTTATTTCCACTAGGCTCTATCTCTGGAGGGCTCTGTCATCTCCCAGTAGTACCATGAGCAAAGAGACAAAGACTTCAATACACAGCCTTTGGGAAACATTTATCCAAACCACAGAACGTGTTACTGAGGAAAAAGATAGGAAAGGGGAAAACTGGATTTGAGAAAAGCGAGTACATATTTTGTGTGTAAAGTACTTAGGATAAGAAATCTTCCGAATTTCAAAACTACTGCATTTTGAAATCTTTGCATATGTAAAATACATTATCTTTGTGATTGAACCTAAGTCTACATATGAAATTCATCTGCTACATATATGTATACATCACACACACCCACAAAACATGCATTCTTGAAGGAAATTCTCTACACTAATTTAGGGCTTCTATGTTTTGAATGCTAGGCATCGCATCAGATATGGGATTCTTCTGTTTATGGAATTCTATCAATACATAAAAATGTTTTGGATCCTGCAGCATTTCTGACTTTGAGATTAGTGATGTTCAGCCTATAATTGTACATGGTAGGTTAGGAGTAATGTCTGGGAAGAGGAAGTGGAATGGCCCTGGAATAACGGAAACTGTAGGTAAGGGTAGCCATCTAGACAGTGGAAGAAGTAACTGCTCTGTAACTCAGTTACAGCTGTTGAGAAAGGGGGCTGATTGCACGAGGGCTTTATTTACTACAGAGGCAGGGCATCTTGCTGCTGCTGCTGCTGCTGCTGCTGCTGCTGCTGCTGCTGCTGCTGCTGCTGCTGCTGCTGCTGCTGCTGCTGCTGCTGCTGCTGCTACTGCTGCTGCTATGACTAGCCCCACAATGATGGACTTCCACCTTGAAGTGTGAACTGAAAGAACCCCATTTCCTCCTTAAGCTGTTTTGGTCAAAATATTTTATCACCACTATAGGACAGGAAATTAAGACAATCAGTAAGTTGTACCTCTTGTTAGCTCTATAATATAAACCTCTGTTTATATTATAGGCAAAAGGACAGATGTATACTAAGGTCTGCTGCCACAAAAAGCAATTCTTTTACTAGCAAAACCTAAATTTCCTAGATTTCTTGTGGGCTGAAGGTGTGATGCTGCTCAGGACCCAAAGGCCCTGGCTTGCTGCCTGCCTGTGCAACGATGGAGTCTACTGATACCAAACTTGCTACAAGAGCCAGCAGAGTCCAGCACACATGCTCAATGATCATAAGGTTTGCAGAGGAAGGACACAAACTACAGCACACAAGACCAGTGCAATGATAAGACCTAGGCATTGCCACCCTGACAATGGATTGTACATGTAGATAGAAGTCACACAGAGAGACAGAGTCCGCTTCTGTCTGGGGATGCCACTTTGACACATTTTGATGACTAATGAAACATGGACATTGATTTAACTGTGTGACTATCTCCCACAAACCCACCTGAAATGCTGTACTTACTCTAGGGAACAGTATTTACCTTGAGCTTTTCCCTGCCTTTCCCAAGATGGCCCCTAGCTCATTTTCATCCCCCCCCCCCCGACACTTACCTGTGAAGCCTACATTTCATGTAGGAAGCCTTCAAAATTGGCTGCAAAACTGCCTATATGACTCTTTGGTGGTGTTTTCTCTATTTGGCAAAACCTTCTACTACTTCCGTTGAAGAAACTTCTATCTCATTATCTGTGATCCTATTTTAAATCGAAGTCATTTATGGCCCTTCATCAAAAAAGAATACCTTTTCTGGGCCTATACAATAGTCTGTTTCTAGAAGAGGAGCAGGAAGAGGAGAACACTCCTCCTCATGCTGTTTATGTGGGTGTATGAACAGCACTCGACTTTCTCATTCTTCCTGACCTTTCCCCTTACAGGCTTGTTTCAACATGGAAAGAACAAACCTTACCATCACTGATACCCAGTAGCTTGGCTCTTGACCCACCATAGAGAAATCCTCAAGAACTGTTTCTGAACGTAGGAATGCATGAGCAGACCCAGACATCCTAAAAGGGATGGCAGCAGGATCCGTTTGCACTTTAGATGTATTGGCTTTCTTAAAATAAAAGCTACAGTTGGAAGAAAATAAGATACACACTGAACAGAGAACATTGCTTTAAAGAATATCTAACCCAAAAGTCCAGTTGACCATAATGGAGAGGATAGAAGAGGAAGACAAGAAAAAGAAGTGAGTTAGGCCCAAATGATTTCCTATAGAACCCCCCTAAGGAGAGCACTGTATTTCACGAGTCCTGTTTGAAGTTTTTAGTGAATTTAGTCAGCTCATGGCAGTATTATAGGCACAGCTAACCAGGAGCTTCTAGATTTGTAAAGTTCAGCTACTTTTAGTGGGACTTCAAAACTCTGTAACACAGCTGGCTTTTCTCTCTTCCTTCTGTCTCTCTCTCTCTCTGTCTCTCTTTGTGTCTCTCTCTGTCTCTCTCACTCGCTCTCTCTCCCTCCCTCCCTTTCTCCCACTCTCTGCCCTTTCCTTCCTCTCTCTCTCTCTCCTTCCCTCTGTCTCCCTCTGTATGGAGAATGTAGCCCAGGATGGCCTTGACTTCTCCATGTATCTGAAAATGACCTTGAATCTGATCCTCCTGCTTCCATTACAGGCATGAGTAGCCATGCTAGGTTTTAAAAGGTGCAGAGATCAAGACTGAACCCAGGACTTTGTGGAGGTTAGGCAAGCACTCTACCAACTGAGCTATATTCTGGGCTTCTCAAAATTCTTTTGGTTTTGTTTATAAAACAAAGGTCTTACTATGTCACTTAAACTGGCCTTGAACCCGCTATCTCAGGTGACCTTCCTACCTCAGCATTCCAAGTCCCTGGGTTTATGAGTGCTAGTTACTACCAGGGAAATTCATTGTTGATATATAGTTGTGATTTATTGAGCACTTAAAAAGTTAAACATGTGTCCCTTACCCAGGACACATTCTGTAAACAGCAGAAGCCAAGACTGGGTCTCAGGTTGCCCCAGAAGACTGCAATGCCACGGGTCCTTACAACTGCTTCCTATCTCTGGCGTCTGGCCCAGACATTGAGAAAGTGGGTTGTTCATAGCTTTGATCATGATGGCAGAGTGAAATTAAGTATTAGTGTAAGTAGTACATTGTACAAAGGAACTACTAACTTTGTATTATTGTCTCTAAAGATAAAGGTAGTTTTATAAAACCATAGTAATTTTCCTTCATTTTGTGTCTTAAGCACCTCCTAGCTTAGTAGAAAGATGAGGGTGTGAATCTCAGGGCTGCTCCTTGTAGGTGGTTTGAGTTATTTGGCTAAGCTTCTGTTACCATCAGTGTGATGAAGTTATCTGACTCTGCCACTCTTCCATGAAGGTCAGTCATGGGCACCAAGCACCACAACAACATTAGTTACAGTTCTTACATATGGCTTCTTAATGTGCTTTAAAATTCTCTTTTTTAATTCAATGGGAAATCTGCATTAGCTATCTTATTAGCAAGTATGTAGAGACTTTCTTCTTTAGTTCACAGTTGCTCTATGGTCAAACACTTCTGTGGTAGAGGTGCAAGGGACTCTTTTGACTCACACTGTTCCTATGGAGCCACATGGCACTTCTCTTGCTCCCCAAACCCTATTACACATTGAGAATCTCTAATCCAAAATCCTGGTCTGAGCAAATGAGATGGTCCATTGAATGAGGGCATTTGCTACTTGGACTGATGATCTGAGTTTGAAGAATAGAATCCACATGAAGGGAGAAGAGAAATGGATCCTGCGAACGGTCTTCTCTATGTGTGCTGTAGCATGACACCTTTCCCTAATCAGAAGAAAGAAAGGAAGGGGAGGGAGGGAGAGAGGGAGAAAGGGAGAGGGAGAGAGAAAGAGAGAGAGTAAGAGAGAGAGAGAGAGAGAGAGAGAGAGACAGACAGACAGACAGACAGACAGACAGACAACAAAACGCAAATCTGAAATGCTCTGTTGTGCAGGGCGATCCTCCTAGCCAAACTGCTGCAATGTTCTACAGTACAGGTAGGCTTGCTCAACAGAGATCATCACAGCTGGATTTGTTGACCTTTCCACTTGGAAGCAAGGGACAAAGTAAGCTGGGTCACTGAACCCTCACTTTAGCATCCAGCCACTGCCCACCCACCCACCAACACAACAAATTGTATACAATTCTACATTTGTTGCATGTGGCCATAGGATCTCTGGGAAGAGCAAGAGGATAGAGGTGAGGAAGTATGGTGGTTTGAATATGCATGGGCCAGGGAGTGACACTATTAGGAGGTATGGCCTTCTTGGAGGAGGTGTGGCCTTGTTGGAGGAGGTGTGGCCTTGTTGGAGGAGTTGTGTCATTTTGGAGGTGGGCTTTGAGACCCTCCTGCTAGCCATGTGGGAGCAAGTCTGCTCCTGGCTTCCTTTGGATGAAGATGTAGAACTCTCAGCTCCTCCAGCTCCATATCTGCCTGGACTCTGCCATGCTCCCACCTTGATGATAATGGACTGAACTTCTGAACTTATAAGTCAGCCCCAATTAAATGTTGTCCTTATAAGAGTTGCTTTGGCCATGGTGTCTGCTCACAGCAGTACAACCCAAACTAATACAGGAAGGACGAGTGGGGCAGATTCCATCTACACAGGCACAGGCAGCTGTCATTCCTGTTGTGTATATACCTTTCAGTGTGTATTCTCTAGGGTCATCCATGCTCTTGAATGAATAAAATGCTTCATCCACTGCTCTACGTAAGCCTACATATCTCATTAGCTCCCCCATGGTGAACTCTAGTGAAATCCACCTTGGTTTGTGTTAGAACCTTACAGGGAGGATCCTGGTTGTTTTATCTCCCTCAAGTGAAGGAATTTTAGTGACATGCCCAGAAGTCTGAAAGTTTCTGAATAACACATTGTTACAAATCTGATACTTTTAATACAAACTTTGTTTCATGCAAAAATAATTAAATATGTATGTCTTAGTTACTTTTCCTGTTAGTATGATAAGATATCCTGACAAAATCAAAGGTGAAGAGGTTTATTTCAATTCACAGTTCCAGGTTTCATCATGGCAGGGAAGGACCATGGCAGGGTGTCAACAGCTTGAAGCATACATCTGCACCCACCGCAAGGAAGCAAAGAGTGAAGAATCACTGTGCTCAACTCACTTTCCCCCTTTTTATACAGTCCAGGAAGTTGGATTAGGGAATGGTGCCACCCATGTGAGTCTTCCAATATTAATTAAAGTAATCAAGATAAAGTCCTTGAGGCCTATATCCCAGGTGATTGTATATCTCAGGGTGGTGACAATTGAGATTAACCATCAGAATATAAAAGACTAACCAGTCTATATGAATCAAGTATATATAAAATATATATAACTGAGTTGTATGTCAAGATTTGTGTCTCATTCTCAAGGCATCTCACTGTGCATATGTAAATATTCCAAAATGTTGGAATCAAAAACATTTCTAATTCCTAATATTTCTTTTTTATTAGATATTTTCTTTATTTATATTTCAAACGATATCTCCTTTTCCTGTTTCCCCTCTTGGTGGGGGGGAATCCGTTTCCTCCCCCATGCCCCTGCTCACCAACCCACCCTCTCCTGCTTTCTGACCCTGGCATTTCCCTACACTGGGGCATAGAACCTTCACAGGGCCAAGGGCCTCTCCTCCTATTGATGACCGACTAGGCCATCCTCTGCTACATATGCAGCTGGAGCCATGAGTCCCACCATGTGTACTCTTTGGTTGGAGCTTTAGTCCCTGGGAGCTCTGAGGGTACTAGTTAGTTCATATTGTTGTTTGTCCTAAGGGGCTGCAAACCCTTCAGTTCCTTCAGCCCTTTCTCTAGCTCCTTTATTGGGGACCCTGTGCTCAATAATTCCTAAAACATTTCTAATTTCTAATATTTCTGGCAAAGGATACTCAACTTCTACAGGTATCCCTCCGAAATGTGAAAAATACAAATGACAGGCTTTTATTACAGTAGTTATCAAAGGTAGAATTTGGTGCAAATTCATCAAGTTAAATTAGTTAATTTAGGGGAAAGAAATATGAGATTATATTATAGTACCCAAGGAAAATGTGCTTCCCACCTAAGATACAGGACGAAGCTAAGAGTCATATAAAGCAATTTCACTATAGTAATCCTGGAAAATAATTAAGATAAATCCTAATATACATATTAATCTTCCTGACTTAAAACAAGAAGTTATATTTGATGTTTTAAAAACAAAATCACTGATAAATTTCAACATAAGGTAAACATGAAGACATGTCAGAAGAAAGAGTGAGCAATGGAGTAAGCCCCTACAGAGTCCCACATTCAGATTTTTGATGGAAATCTCTATGGTGGGCACAAGACAAGCACAGGTGGATCTATACTGGAGTGTTCCTAGGAGAGCAGCAGGAAATGTGGGCCGGAGCCCATAGCCATTTTCTCTTTCATTTAAAGGTGGGAATTGTGCAAGGCCTTCCCTACTGCTAAGCATCCCACTGGTTCTGCAATCAGTTTGCTAGCAAATTGAGAGACAGACACGTTCTCGGCTCTTGAGAAACCCAATCAGCAGAGAGTCGTGGAAGTGCTTCCAACATGAGCCCTTCTCCATATTATTGCTACGTGAGAAAGGAAAATTAATGTGCTTGATCCAAAAGTAACCCCTTGTGAGGCTTCATTCTCTAAGGCTACACACTTCCTAAGAAGGACTGGGAGAAAGTACATTTGGACCACTTAGTGGAGATACTCTGTCTGAGCTGCCAGCCTCCAGCCCCAGTGTGCTGGGAAGGGTGAGCAGTGCCTCCTTCCTGGCCTCCTACAGTGGAGGAATAATGGACCTCTGTTCTCCTCAGAATTAAATATCAACTACAAACCAGCAGGAGTCCTATAGTCAAAGCTTACTCTGAACAGGGAACATAAATATTTCTTCAGCTAAGAGACACTAACTAATCCAACATAGTAGACATTCTATAAAGGACAATTGTTTTCATCTGCCCCCTTGATGGTACTACTGTGAGATGCAGCTGGGAGCAGTCCATGGAGGCGGCAAGTATTTCAGTTCATTAAATGGAGTTGGCTGTCTCCCCATAGGGTTATTTTAATAAATTATACATCATTCCCCTTCTAGAGTAATAATCCTTTAACAGATGTGACCCCATATGTTAAATTAGAAATTTTAGACACTAAGTGATGCGTCTTTTAAGATGTAACAGAAACCCCATCAGTGCCAAGGCAGTCCATACTCTTACACAGTCATTATGAATGCCATCTCTGTGGGCACTGTTCAGGAGGGACGAGCTCAACCCTGGCTTAACTCCAGACTCAGTTCTGACAATCGTCATCCCCTGGTTCCCTAAGCATTAAGTGAGTATCTAAGCAACACAAGACAGGAGCTGAAAGTGTAGCCCCAGGGCGGATCACGCGCTCAGCACAAGCAAGGCACGGGCTCCATCCTCGAAAATAAACGGATAAGGGTGATGGTGGCCGGACAGGGACCTGCTCAGCAGCAAACACAAACTAACACATTCAGTGTCGGGAAGGCAGAAAAGCCAGCTCAACAAGCACAAGCTCAAAGAACATCACATGTGGCTAAAATGTACAGGGCTACCCATATTAACAACACCCAAAGCGTTACTGCTCAATACAATAACTAACTGGTGGTCATTAAAATGAAATTTATAGTCTCTAATTAGCAGCCATGAAATTCTGTAAAACCCTCACTTTCAAAGGCGTATGTCAGAAAATTATCTTCCAAACTACATTAATTTTGTTTAAATGGTGATTAAAGGTACTTGAATTCTTCCTTTAAAAGCTTTGTTTCTGTGAAAGTGATTTTCCATTCATGTCAAAACAATGCCTTTCATCTAATCTCCAAGCCTGGGTATGACCATCGTCTCTAAGAGATCCTAAAATCCTATTCATGTTTTTGGGACCCCTAAACACCGATGATGGGTAAGCAGAAATGGCTCTGAAGTGCAACATCTCTGATACTGCTATACACAGAGAGGAATGTATAGCACCAGTAATGTCTTAGGGATTTACAGAGTTCTTGGTGCTTAATTTTCATTGAATTACCTCGCTCTCAACAGGTTCTGTAAGCTTGATAAGTGTTTAACAACATAATAGTGACTTCCTCCAATTATTACATATTTTAAGACAGAAGGTGATTGGGTTTCCATGTACATATATGTATACGTATACATATACATATATTAGTAGAGATATCACCATCAAGCTCTAAAACAAATATGATCAGAATAAGAGACATCTCAACAGAGCCTTTCAGATTTGTCCCTGAAACAAAAATGAACACCTGATGTTACAGAAGTTATTAATCTTAGCTTTTAGGAGTGATGGTTGATAGAAGATGACTGACTGTAGACCTTTGGCAAGCAACCCAACTGTGACTATCTTGGTCTCCATAGAATCAGAAATGCTTACTGAACAACAACAACTGTTGTTGTTCAGTAACAACAGAAAAGGGATAAAACTATTTCTGATAGTTCAACAAATAGGGGGAAAGTTATATGTTTAACTGGTACATTTCTCACTATAAACATTTGTGATTTTAATTTATACTAAAATTAGGGACTTAAAGTTGATATAATGTAGAAGCAAGCCATTACTACTATAGACAGAGGTGACAAAAATAGCAGTACAGTAGAAGGCGATATTTCCTTCAAATACTAAAGTTATAGTTAAATATGATGGTGTTTTAAATATTTTATACAGCTCATGAGACAATGGATCCCTAGAAACTGTACATGTGTCAAAAGAAGGCAGTGACTGCGAGGGGACACAAATCAAGTTTCTTAATCCTGAAAGCAGACAGAGTGACCTGGTCCTATTCAAGGAAACAAAAATAATGATGAAGAGCAAATTTTAGTTGGAAGAAAATGGAAGAAGATGTGAATGGATCATAAGGCGGGAGAGGAGAATAAGGGTACAGACAATGCTATGTGAATGAATTAAGGAAACCAGATCAAAGAAACCAAATTCTTGTAAGTCAAAAACTTAAAAAAGTAATTAAAAAAGAATTAAATTAAATATATATGTCAATTCAAGAAATTGAACTTGTGGTTTCAAATCTTCCCATGGAGAAAATTCTACTAGAGAATTTTACTAAGTATTTGAGGAAGAAGCAGCACATAAACTCTTGAAGAAAACAGATTGTTTCTCAACTTACACAATGAGCCAGCCTTACTCCTGAGACCAAGAGCAAAGACATTATACAAAAACAACACTAAAAACTGGTGTGCTTTATAAACACAGGTGTAAAGAATTCTCTGCAAACATCTGGCAAGCCCAATCCATGAGACAAAGGAAACTGTACACTGAGGCTTAACTCTGAACTGTACACTGCAAGTCTAACATCTGAAAATCAATTAATGCCATTTATCATACTAATACAATATATATGAAAAATGGGGGAAAACATTTGCAAGATAGGTATTCTACTTTTTAGAAATACCATGACATAGCCTCCAAACTCAAGATTAAAAAACAAGCATACCAATAAAAAAAAATAGACAAGATTTGAAGAAACACTTCTTCCAAGAAGAGATAATATAAGAAAGTTCAACATAAGATGTTCAAAACCATTTGTCATAAGAAAAAATGAAAGTTAAAAATCGAATGAGAAGTAAACGCAGGCCTGTCAGAGTGGCTACAATGGCCAGCAGCTGCTGTGTAACAAATGTTGACAAAGATGGAAAAGAAGAAAAGTGATCAAGAGAGTATGAAATTAATTTATACCATTTGAAATAGCTTAGGAATTTCTTCCGAAGTTAAAGATACCATATAATTCAACCTTTCTACTCCCATGTATCTCAAGGAAAATGAAAGCACATGTCCTCACAACGACTTCTACATGGATATTATTATTAGCTTTGCCATGGCCCAAAGCTAGAACTAATCCAAATGCCGATACGTGGATTGATGAACAAACTTGGTGTAGTAATAAAATTCACAGTACTTGTCAATAAAAATAAGGTATTACTGCATACGGTTACACAAATCTCAGAATAACTGTTCAATAACACTCTACCCTTAGGCTGGAGAGATGGCTCAGCAGTTAAGAGCACTGACTGCTCTTCCAAAGGTCCTGAGTTCACACTCCCAGCAACCTCATGGTGGCTCATAATCATCTGTAATGGGATCCAATGCCCTCTTCTGGTGCGTCTGAAGACAGCCGACAGTGTACTCACATACATAGAATAAATAAATAAGTAAATAAATAAATAAATAACTCTTTAACTACAATAACAACAAACCTTCTGCCCTCAAATATTGTATATTGAATAATTCTAACTCAGAGTCCTAGGAGAGGAAGGTGAATGCTCAGGAACTTGGGTTTATCAGTGACTGTGTGGTATGTAGGAGGGACAGAAGATGGGATGCAGAGAGTCCAGGGAACTTCTGAGTCCCTGCATGTGAGTATTGTCTTCACGGTGGGAACTTCTTTGCTGTGACACATGTCAAACCCTCAGATTGTGTTGACTGAAGTTTATCCTGCCTACTACACATCAATAAAAGTATTGCAATAAACATGTAAAACATAATTACAATAAGATTCTATTTTTAAAAACTCAGGATAATTCTGAGGGGCAGGAGACACTGCTCAATAGTTAAAAGCATATGTGGCTCTTGGAACTCCAGCTCCGGGGTATCAAATGCTCTCTTCTTCCCTCCATGGGAACCTGCACTCATGCTCGCTCTCTCTCTCTCTCTCTCTCTCTCTCTCTCTCTCTCTCTCTCTCTCTCTGTCCAGAATTAAAATAAATCTTTAAAGTAAAGAAAGAATAATTCTGAATATCACAGTTGAACACTTCTCCTGGATAGTGTTTATAATTTGTTTTTTTGTTCTGAAGTGAAATCTAAAAAATCCAAAGAGTGTGATGGTGGTTCTGTCTGAAATGTCAGAATTTCTCACACAGTCCTGTCAGATATGACTGAGTCACCAAATCACTTTAAACAGCTGTAGCCATCGCTGTGTGGTGGGAAACCTCCATACAGGATATGGCAGTACTTCTGAGCCATGCTAAGAGCTGCTTGCAGGCACTCAGGCACACGCTTACTGAGGCCTCTCTTTATGCCAGCTAGGGTAACAGATCCAAAACTAGACCAAATATAAATACAAACCAAATGTGTCAGGTAATGGAGAGGTCCGTAATGAGTAGAATGAGCTGAAAACGACAGTCAAAATAGGAATTATAGTGTACACACAGATAGCTGCTTCTACTTGGGCCAGTGAGAAAGGGCATTTAGAAGAATCCAATGTCTGGTTCCTTTAAAACACAGATCTAATTTGGGGTGCGTGAGGAAGGGAAGTTGATTCCAAAGTGAAAGGGAAGTGTTGATGTAGAAATAGAAAGGAAATAACTTCAAGGATTCAGAGAGACCATGGAGTGGTTTCCAGGGTGAGGGCCTGAAGTCAGATGACCCTGTTTCTCTGATGATCTTCTGGAGAAGGAAGACTTTGCTCTGCAGACAAGAATTGTGTTACTATAGCTTTAATGTTGAGCATAATGGCCCAACCTGAAGCTTTTCTGGCACATACATAAGCAGAAATAACGTAGTAGTAGGCAGATCTTTTGAGATATGATGACCACAGGGCCAAAAGGATTCAGCAAAGGGAGAGGAATTATTTAAATTTCTGTCATAAATGAATGACCAGGTGTTAAGAGGGGAAAAAAGTATTGAAAATAAAACTTGATTTCCTATGCTTATACATGGTCATGTTACTCTTCATAATGCATTTTTGAACATACTGCCACTTCGAGAGAAGGTAGTAACATTCCAAACTATCAGAAATTATTGTCATCCCCCAAGATATACTATGCTGTGATCCTTTATATGAAAAATGTGTGGTTTATTTTTATGCAACAGCATACCACATGTTTTGGTATTTAACAGATGGCAAACTCTTTATACCATGGTTTTAAGCTTACACACTGGGAATGAAAACTATTTATACAGTAAACACTTTAGCTGATCCTATCTTTGGACAAGTTTAATTAAAGAATGAGATACCAATTGCACAATCAAGGAGACTCATGGGAGGAAGCGGGAACTTGCTTCTTTGCTGAATACATTATTTTACTCCAGCAATTTAAAGCATACATGGAAATTAATGGCACTATTGAGTCTTACGATAAATCCCTTAAGCATTTAGCTTCTTCTGTTGGCTGTTTTCAAACTCCACGTTAACACCCAAGGTGGAAAGAAAACTTCACTTGCTGTTTATTTAATGAGATGCCATCACAAGCATCCCTCTAATGGCTCCCCAACATGCCTGCACCTCATTCAGCTTGTTGATGTTCACTTTCCATAAATACACCCTTCACGGAGAACCAGCCCTGGAGAATTGGCGTCCTTCTCTTGCAATTAAGACATTAAGGACACTAGGCTGTCATGTCAGTAATTTATCGTGTTCATCAGAGTCTTGTGCAGCAGGAACAAATACAGATTATTAGATTTCTTTTCTAAAACACTTGAATTTTGAGATCATATAAATCGTACTTAAAACTACGTTTTAGGTTTGTTTTCTTTTGGGGCTGGATCTGTCATAGCTTTGGTGGTCTGAAACTTTATATAGAGCCAGAATGTTCTTGAACTTGGGTCACACCTATCTCTCTCTATCTTTAGGGTCCTGGGATCTCTAGGCTGCTTGTTTCCTGATTTGTTTCATTTTGTTTGTCTTTAATCCACACAGGGAGAGGGATGGATGGTAAGAGTTGGTCGCATCTGTAGTGCAAGTCACCAGGAACAAAGAGACACAACCATCTTCCGCAGACAGACGGAAACTGCAGGAATGTGAGAATATGCATTATTTTACAAGAGAAGAAAGAAAAGTTCCCTGGGCCGTAGTGATGTGTTCAGAGTCAAAGGAAAAACAGGAAGTGGTAGACCAGAGATTCCAGCTCTGCTCAGGGATCCTTTGTGTTTCAGGGCAGCAATTCTCTAGTTTAAAATAAGGGATTTCACACAAATAGCAGGAACAGATATGATCACGAGCAAGGGGGACATTGACTACATTAAAGGCTGAACAAGTTAATGCTCTCAAATTTTCTGCTCTCTCAGTGACGCTCGCAATATCCACAGCCACGTTCAGACTCACCCCTGATCCTAAAACCTCAACAGAACTTAGTCCTGGTGCCCAAGAAAGCAGAAATGAGTGCCCACCCACTGCCAATGCACCAACCATGCTCGATGCTGTTAATCTGAGATGTGATTTAAAGATGCCTCTCTCTCTCTCTCTCTCTCTCTCTCTCTCTCTCTCTCTTTTTCTTTCCAACAAGTCTCTTCACTTGTATTTTATAATCACTGAGAAACACTGAAGGAAGCACACTGTCAAGCTATTATCATACTTCTCAGGGGGTAAAAGACAATCTGCCTCTGGCCCCTTCCTCAGGAGGCACAGAGGTATGCAATTAATGGCACAACAACACATACCCTGCTGGGTCCTATACAGCTTGACTCCTGTGACTGTCTGCAAATGCCATGAAAAAAATATACTGCAGAGAAATGCACGCGGGGTTCATGGCAGCAGTTAAAAAGCAAGATGCAGTATGAATCAAAGTGACAGGGCACAGAAATTAAATGCTCACCCAAGTTCATTGGTTTTATGTTCAGGCTATAATTTGTAATTAATGCTATGTCCAGCCTCTAGCTCACTGAATAACACTAGTAATAACATCGCCGATTCATCAGTACACACACCCAGAGCTAGTGATCTTTAGGGGGAGAGGAGCCAAATTTCTAGGAAGCATAAAAATTAAGGTTTATTACCTGAAGCACAACTTTATCAAACCCTGACTTTTACATAAAGAGTAACAACTGAAGGTGCCATGCTATATAAACATTTTATCTGAGTTGAGTTTTCTGTGTGCTTTTCACACGTGAACAGGGTTAAGATGGTAGTAACATAGTTAACTAGACTCCAGACAATGAGTACTTAATCTTTTTTTTTTTTTTGTAAAGATTTATTTATCTATTATATGTAAGTATACTGTAGCTGTCTTCAGACACTCCTGAAAAGGGAGTCAGATCTCGTTACGGGTGGTTGTGAGCCACCATGTGGTTGCTGGGATTTGAACTCAGGACCTTCGGAAGAGCAGTCTGTGTTCTTACCCACTGAACCATCTCTCTAGCCTAAGTACTTAATCTTAAAGGGGGATGCTAATAAAGCCCAGCACATGAACCAGAACAGGACAGACAGACAGCAGTCCCATCAGTGCAGCAAGGACTCAAAGTAGAGAAAGTCTGTATCTCTCTTAAGAGTGGTGTGCTTGCCTTTCAAAGAGTAAGGCCACCAGAGCTGAGGGACTGTATCCTGCAGACACTGCTTTGTAGAAAGCACCGCCCCTCACACCCCAGTAGTGATGCTCTTTGCAATAGAGATTCCTATAGTTACTTTCTGTATCAACCTACTACCTGGCCATTAAAAATACGAGGGTATCAGAATGCACAGAACTTTTACATGAATATAAGCCCTGTTGGATACTTGAGAGACATCCCACAAGGCAATGGTATGCAAGAATGGCTGTGGTCCCAAGACACAGTGAAAGGAAAATGTCAGAATACATAAAATTTCTTCTTTTAATCCCTTTCTCTGCACATACAGATATCTTCTGAGAAAGAGAGAGAGAGAGAGGGAGAGAAAGAGAGAGAGAGAGATTAACTCAGAAGTAGATAAATAAATCCTATGTTCTCTGCTTCAATCATAGCCAAATGGACAAATGCACAAATTCATAACATAACTGTACCGGTGTACACACTTGCCCTACGTGGTCAATATATCTATTAGTGAATGATCTGGGAGAGAACCAAGAAAGATACTTTAACCATCTCGGTTATTTTTATTAATTTTTGTTCTTTTGATACCAGCCTGTCCTAGAACTTGCTATATAAAACAGGCTGGTCTCAAACTTGTGACAATTTCCCCTGCCCCTGCCCCTGCTAGAGCTGAGATCACAGGTGTGTGCCACTGTGCCAGCTTCCTAAGTTGTGCTTTCTTGTTATTTCAGTATCTTAACAAACAAACAAACAAACAAACAAACTGACGTTCTCTTTGGAAACGCAAAGCTGGTCCATCCTAGAGTTCAGTTGAAGCTGCTGCCATCTGAAGTTGGAGTACATGAGGATGGCCGCTGGGAATTTCTCAAACTATTCTCCCTTACTCCTGGTACATATTTGGGAGGCACAGGAAAGGAAAAGAAAGGGTGAAGGATATAGGTGAGATAGACAAAGGGCCAAAGAGGTGCGGAAAGAAGTGTCGTTCTAATAAAAAGAAAAAGCGTGCTTGACGTTGCACGCTGCTACAGAAGGTGGTAGACGGGTTTCTTCCCAGGAAGAATGAAACAGATTGCCCAGAGTGAGATAGTCAGAATCTTGTATATTTTCTCTATGACTGGTGTGATATCATGACCTTACCAACAGGGGCTATATCCTAGCAGATGCCTGAAGCTGCAGACACAGCTAACCCCATAGACAATATATTGTCTGTATGTGAACTCCCATTTTTGAGGATAACTCACAAACAGGCACACTAATGGGTTAACAAAGAGGACTAATGAAACAGAACAAGAATAGCCATGTATTATAATAGATGTTATGGCAATGAGGTTTTTTTTCTCTTTTTCTCTCTTTACCAAAATATCTTAGTGTACAGTACTGTTCTCGGGAAGATGTGAGCAGATCCAGTTCCCGTGTGATTAGGTGAAGTGAGGTGAATTTTTAGACCTTGGCACACAGTGACCTTCAGAAGGCAGGGATTTCTGCATTTGGGCATCATTGACCATGAGTATGCAAAATGACAGATGAGTGCACTTTCTACTGTAAATAAAATGTTTATGTTTAAGGGAACTATAAAATTATATGGTAAGAATTAGTTACTATAAATGCCATCATAAGCTACCCGTAGAACCATAAAATAGAAAACACTATAGGAAAAGGCCTGTGGACTTCTGAGCAAGGTCATTCTTACTGTCCCTTTTGACTGAGATTACTTGAACTAACATTAATCCTGCTAATTTTACATCTTATTTCAATAAACTACCCATCGTTTTATTTATAGCACATTTTCTTGCAAGTTTAATTTTAAGTTAGGCTAGGGATACATAACTCATATGTTAACCTTTAATTGAGTAAGTATACTGATAGAGAGAATGTTGATAAAGCCATGTGAGTTATTCTGGTTGATCATGCCACAATTCTCATCGATTTAAAAAAAAAATGAAGATGCTAACAGACCATTTAAAATACCCTAACATTTTCTTTTTCTCCCCTTAAGAAGCCTGTTTTCCTTTCCTGCCCACATTGTCACAATCATTACACAAATTAGTCTTGGCAAATGTGGAGAGCTCGCTAGGAAACACTGGAATGGGATTTTAATGATAAGGAGGAAGTTGCTATTACGGTCCTGCAGAGCGCTTGACTGAGGCAGCACTCTGGTGGAAACAGGTGTCCTGGATCATCACGTGACCTACAGTAGAGCTGAAATCCTGTGATGAAAAATAAAAACAAAGCAAATGCGTATTTCAACACAGCTGAAAAACCGCTACTATGCTTGCTGAGACTGGTAATATATGCTGAGCTTATTTAAATCACTAAAATTGCTGTAATTAAACCTCTCTCTAAATCAGTTATGTAAGAGTCAGAAATCTCCTATAATTAACTTATCTGTAGAAGTAATCAGACAATAACCGCCGATGTATTTTAGGAGCCACGACACCACCGTAGCTGCCGAGGATAATGACGATAATAAATCTTGCACGGCAGTTATCTCAGACCCTCTTCTCGCAGCTGCAGGCTGGGACTGAGGAGTTGGTTTGCACGCGCTATTCTTGCTCTTCTGTAATATGGGGAGAGCACCAAGACAGAGGGATGTGGTCTGAACTGAAGCCCCAGCCAGCACAACAAACCCCAGACCAGACACTGATGCTAATAAGGAAGAGTACCTTGTAGTTTTCGATGGCTAGGGCAGCGAGCGGAAAGCACGTCATGAACAGCTAAACCACAGAGACCTAACAGTGTGGCCATTCAAGGCAGACAGGCCCTAACGGAGCTCATGCACACCAGGTGAAGGATCCCCATAAGCGGAGTAACTGCCCCTTTGTGACTGCCAGCCAAGTGTGCAGTTCTTGTCCCCTTACCTGATTATTAAGGAAAGTATCACACTTCTCACTTTATAAAGCTTCCTAGTTCATCAAGTCTGTTAGTACTCTGTGGATCCTCTGTTACTATGGCACAGAGAAGTGTGTGATATCGTTACGCCCACCCAATCCAAATTCTCTAGCCCAAAAGTCAATACAATTGTTTCCTGTACTTATCCACCTGGGTACTGACCTTACAGAAACACTTCTTGGAGGCATCATATGTAAGGGAACACATGAAGAAAAAAAATTAGGAAAAGGAACTGCACAATATCAAAACCCAATGAGGAGCAATTATCCAAATCACTAAAATCAACAAGAAAAAGAAAAAGGAGTGGTTCAAGGAAAAATGAATAAAAACACACAGGCAAGTAACCCCGTCAGGGAAGCTCACATTGGAGATGTTCAGCCTGCTTAAAACCAGAGGTCTCGGAAAAAGCACTTCATTAAATTGATGAAATGCCATCAAAATATTTTTAAAAAGCTTTTTGAAGATAATGGGGAAGGAGCAAGGGCAGGCAGAGACTGGCAGGTTCTGTTCCTTGAAGACCGCTTCTGCTCCAAAGTGGAGGGTTCCAGCCATGCATGCCCGCAGTGGAAAGCCCAATGAACCTAAAGATGCTGTGCAAGAATTGTAGTCTCAAGGGCAAAGAAAATGGTAGCAAGAATCTAAATCTCAGACTAGTGAGATATTAACCCAAGGTCTAGCTAGCATACATGTAACACAGGCATCTGCATCTGCAACTCCTCACACATAAAATGACACACACGCACACACACACACACACACACACACACACACACACACACACACAATCACAGAAGCAGAAGCCAGCAGCATGAGGCTTGGCTATTCTTCCTGTTAGCTTTATTTTGACTTTCCTTTATCTGGAAGAGTGTAGAAACTCTCCAGTTGTACCAAGCTGCCACAACTCAGCTACCTCAGCCTTTTCTTTAAGCTGCATTACAAATGTGATATTTTTTTCTGTAACAAAAATATGACTTATTTTCTACTGCCACCTGGTGTTTTGCTGGAGCACTTTTTATTTTTAAAATACTATAAAGGAAGAAACCTTCTAAATTCTTTTTAGAAACCTTCACGATATATACTGTTACATTACTAATTGTACATAACTATATAATGAGTATTGTTATATATACATATATTAAATATATATACATATATTATATATATAAACACATATACCACATACACACTCAAATATACTATATATATATACATGTATATATATGTATATGTATATATATACATGTATATATATGTATATGTATATATATATATGTGTATATATATATTGAGTATTGGTTTAGATCAAAGGAAATTATAGAAATGTCCACAATGAAAACACCATTTTATTTAACAACACACACTGTCCCTCCCTCCCTGCCCTCTATCTTCCTTGCTAATCATGGTCATTGCTGGTCACTTGGATGTCTGCAGTAGTCTCCTAATTGCTTTTCCAGCTTCTGTCAGTACTTGCTTGGCCAGAACAAGGTTCTGAAAACAAAGCAATCTCTTGGGTTCCCCTCTCATTGGAGACCATTCAAAGCTCGCTGTGAGCTCTCAACCACTCTGATCTTACCCACTCCAACACTGCCCCCCTCCTCACATTCTTCAGCTGTAAGTATCACTAACCAATACTCAAGGGCATTGAGTACGTATGCCTTTTGGCCTCAGAGTATTCTCTGTAAGCCCCAGACTCTCCTCCAACATGAAGGAATAAAACTCCCTCTCTGAAGTCTTCAAATACCTAGTGACTTGTCAGTAAGGAGCAAGAAAAAGCAATGGTTTTTCCTGTTATATACCTCCCCCTCGAGTGCATGTGTGTGTGCATGTGGGCGTGTGTGTGTGTGCGTGTGTGCGCGTGTGGGCGTGTGTGCGTGCAAGAGTGCATGTGTGTGTGTGTGTGTGTGTTTGTGTGTGTGTGTTATGCAGCAGAGCACTTGCTGGCACACATCAAGTTCTGGTTTCAATTCTCAGTACTGAAAAACATAGAAATACACAAGAACACATAGAAGACAAAAGTCATGCCCAGTCCTCAACCTTCCTCTTACTGTCATCTTGAGACAGAGGCCGTCACTGAGCCTGAAGCTCAGACTCAGCTATACCAGTGGCCACCAACCTCCTGTGGCCTCTCTGCTTCTGCCCTCCTAGCCCCAGAATGACAGGACTCCTTCCTAACTCAAGCTGCACGGCTGACACCTATTTCAGACTGAACCATCTTTGAATCTTCTTTCACATATATTTAACTCCATGTTCGCCTCCCAAACACACTCCAAATGTAAATCCTAAGTATCGCTAATGGGAAAATCCAAAATCAACACTGTGCTAAAAGGGGACGATTACAAAGCAAAATTTATAATGTTATCTCATACAACACATGGAAGACACATGTGAGTCTTGGGTAATGTGTGCGCGTGCGCGTGTGTGTGTGTGTGTAGTGGGGTGTATTTATATGTGTGTGTGTACATAGATGATAAATAAATAGATAGGTATAGATGCATACCTAATTATACATTCAAATAACCTAAAATCTGAAGAAGTCCAACATCTAAAACATTTCTGGCCCCATGTATTTTGAACAGGGGAAAATCACCTGTGCTGTGAGGACTCGGGCTTCATTTTAATCACTGTTGTTATAAACCTGCATGCATGCACGTGTGCATGTGTGCATGTGTATGTGTGTATATGCATATATCACTGTTGTGTGTGTGCGCGCACGCGTGTATATGCATATATCACTGTTGTGTGTGTGTGTGCATGCTCGTGTGTGTATATGCATATATCACTGGTGTGTGTGTGCACGTGTGTGTATGCATATATCACTGTTGTGTGTGTGCGTGTTTATATGCATATATCACTGTTGTGTGTTTGTGTGTGCGTGCGCGTGTGTATATGCATATATCACTATTGTGTGTGTATATGCATATATCACTGGTGTGTGTGTGTGCACGTGCATGTGCGTGTGTATATGCATATATCACTGGGGTGTGTGTGCGCGCGCGTGTGTGTATATGCATATATCAATGGTGTGTGTGTATATGCATATATCAATGGTGTGTGTATGCATATATCACTGCTGTGTGTGTGTGCACATGTGTGTGTGTATGCATATATCACTGCTGTGTGTGTGCACGTGTGTGTGTGTGTGCGTGTGTATGTGTGTATATGCATATATCAATGGTAGGTGTGTGTATATGCATATATCACTGCTGTGTGTGTGTGTATGCATATGTCACTGGTGTGTGTGTGTATGCATATATCAATGGTGTGTGTGTATATGCATATATCAATGGTGTGTGTGTATGCATATATCAATGGTAGGTGTGTGTGTGCGCGTATGTGTGCACGTGTGCACGTGTGTGTGTGTGTGTGTATGCATATATCACTGGTGTGTGTGTGTGTGTGTGTGTGTGTGTGTGTGTGTGTGTGTATGCATATATCACTGTTGTTTTGCCCAAGTAGAGCCTGGCAGTAGCACCTGAATACGTGTTGAATGAATGGATGAATAAAAAGTCATGTGAGTAACATACAGTACACTGTCCACACTGAATTGCTTTGTAGCTCACAGTTGATTCAGGCTCTGGAATATGAATATGTGGGGAAAGATGACATCCAGTGGAGAGAGACTGATATAGCAATTCTATGTAAAGCTCACACATAATTTGACTCCATTTTAAATTTGGGTGTTTCAGGGTTGGAGAAACAGCCTGGAGGGTAAAGGGAGGTTGGCAGATTACAGATGTCGGTTTAGATGCCCAGTAATCACACACAAGCAGCCCGTGCCTGCAACCCAGCACTGTGGGCAGACAGGCAGATCCCAGAGACTTGCTGGTCAGCCAGATGAGCCCACTTGGTGACCTCCAGATTCAGAGGAGATCCTGACTTAAAAACTAAGGTAAAAGTCAACAGAAGACATCTGACATCAACCTCTGGCCTCTATACATAGAACAGTTAAGTGTGAGCACACACAAGCAAAGCATGTGCTCACACAACTAAAAATAAGATTTGATTTTCTAACAGGACCACAGAATTACAAGTTCTAAATAAAACAGCCCTTTTCTTGTTCCTATTAGTAATCTTTGTTTTCATCAAGGTCTTGCTATGCTACCGAGGCTGGCCTTGATCTCATGATAGCTCTGCCTCTGTCACCTGCATGCTGGGATTACAGGTATGACCCATAGTTGATAGACATCAATATTCCAGTGTAGGATAATTTGCAGAGAAAATCTGTGAACCTGATAAACCATTCTAAGACAAATTTATTATTGCCACTTGAATAAAAATTGCACCTTCTGCTCCTATGAATCTAAACTATGACCACTGTGCACATTGACAGATATTTAAAAATGGAAAACCTCGATGTTCCTCGAAACTGAATCTAACTGTGCAAATACATGACATTCCCAAGTATGAGGTTTTCTCAATGAACTGGTGGTTACACTATTTGCCATTGCTTTGAATCGTGGCTACTCCTGTTCTCCCTCCTAATGAAAAGCTTTACTTATAAGCATTGTTTGGTTAGTACTGACCTCAGCTTCAATTTTATTTAATTTTTACTATTTATTTATTTATTTATTTTGAGATAGAATTTTCATAGATCATGCTGGTCTTGAACTTCCGATCCTCACTCTCCCCAAGTAGTTGAGGAGCCCTCAGGCTGTGCCTCTGCTGCCAAAGAAATGGAAGGTGCTAAAATGGGCACATAAAGCTACTGCATTGCCTTCTCTTCTGCTCCAGAGACCCCCGGTCCCACAGCCCCTGAGAAGGCCCCTTTAGGACTTACAGCCCTCGGAGGATGGACCTGTGCAGTGTGCACACAGGACTGTATCGATGGAAGGCAAGGGTAAAGCTAGAGCTATGGTGTTCAGTACAGCAAGGCTCGCCACAACACTGAGCTTTGGGTTTCCAGCTATTCTTCTGTATCTACAAGAAGCCACTACCACACTCTTACGGAGTATGTTCTTCCTTTGTGTAAATACAATGGGGATTTCCTAAAAGCACATGCTCCCACATGTGAAGGAGAGAGTACTGAGACAGGCATAGCATCTCACCATGGACTGAAGTGTCCTTGCTACCATGCTCTGGCCTTGGGCTTCTCTAGCTGCCCGGCCATCTCTAACTCTTGGATTGCTCGCGGTTCTCAGTTTCAGGGGCCTTCTTTTGCTTCCCAGGATCATTGCAGGCTGCTCCTCAGCTAACAAATGCCCCTGGATGGCGTCACCAACCTTAGGGACCTGCCTCTCATACCTGACAGTCCATTCTTGCAGGGTCTTCAGAGAACTTCTGTTTCAGTTCTCCTGTGCACTGCTTGTGGGAGGCAATTCCTAGACAGCATCCATGCTGCCGTCTGCTCTCAGCAGCATCCTCATCACAGAAATGGCACACAGATATTTAGGAAGATCAAGCATGCCAAGTGGGTATCTTCATAAGAACACTCTTCAGTGGCCTACTGTGATGATAGTAATGATGGTCAACTTGGCAGAATCTGAAATCACGTAGGGGACAAGTTTCTTTCTTTCTTTCTTTCTTTCTTTCTTTCTTTCTTTCTTTCTTTCTTTCTTTCTTTCTTTCTTTTTTTTTTGTTGTTGTTTTTTGTTTTTCAAGACAGGGTTTCTCTAGACAGGGTTTCTCTGTATAGCCCCTGGCTGTCCTGGAACTCAGTCTATAGACCAGGTTGGCCTCGAACTCAGAAATCCGCCTGCCTCTGCCTCCCAAGTGCTGGGATTAAAAGCATGCGCCACCACTGCCCGGCGGGGACAAGTTTCTATGCACACTTACGAGGGGTTATTTAGAGCAAGTTAACATGTGGGCATGTCAGCGTACCTTGATTAAGCTAACTGAAGTGAGAAGGTCCACTGTAAAGCGGTGTAGGACCAGTCTCTGGGCTTTGGTCCCAGAAGCAGAAGGAAAAACCTGGTTGAGCACAGACCCATCATTGCTCTCCTTCTCCAGGCTGAAAAACCAACATGACTGGTTGGGGCATGTTCCCACTGCCTTGACTTTTCTGCCATGGTGGTCTGTATCCTTGAACTTTGAGCCTTTTCTTACTTAAATTGCCTCTGTCAGATTGTTCTCTCACAGCAACAGGAAAGCTGACTAATACGCCCAGTGAACTGCTTCTCATCCAATCTCAGCCATGGTCTTAACAGATGGATGGATGTTGAGTATCAACTGGAGACAAAATGAATAAGATTCTGCCCACAGCTGCTGTCATTTATTTAAACTCCTTTTCCTCCTCCTTCTGGAACAGCATCCCTTTAACAAATTCTGCCAGTTCAATGTAGCACTTCTAAGAAAGCTGTTTTTTTCCAAGCCTCTTTCTACTTACATAGGTGTGGTTTTAATGGCTGGAAAATGATGGCTGAAAAATAAGAGAGGTGCTAAGTCCCTAGGAGATGCTAGAATAGTCACATGCATAACATAAACTTTTAAGCCGTTGGAATTTGAACTTTTAAATGACCCATAACTGGATATAACTGCTATAGGAATGTTATGATATCCAGGATGGGTCTAATTGTGATATGTAAACCAGTTCATAGAGATATGGGATGACAAAGCTTACGAAGCTAGTAAAACAAAACAAAACAAACAACAAAACAAAACAAAACAGGATTGATCCAGACCTAAGGATGGAGGTTTGCAAACTGGAATAAAGGATAAAGACAAGAGTTTTCTTTTTCCCACTCTCCAGACCCTCTTGAGCAGGGAGGCTTGGCTGATTCAGTACTGACGGTGACCAGGGTCTACCTGTGCCCTGGAGTCTCTTAAGGACATGGCCAATCCTGATCAGTGTAGACCATAGCAGACAGTGTCTGAGAAAGCTAGAGTTACTAAGTTTAAATTTTTCTTTATTCTGAAATATATGTTTTATATTGGGGGCTGAGACACCATTGGTTCTCTGTGATAGACATGGATCTTTAAAAGCCCGTCTTAGCTACATCAGCACGCCGGAGCAGCTAAGTTAGACCTCCAAGTCCAGATCTCTGGACTGCAATAGTTGACTGGATTCAGACAGCAGCAGTTACACTTTCTACAGGTACTTCTACTATGACATGCATGACATGAGATATAGGAATCATTAGAGAATGTCATTGATAAATACAAAATTCAAAATCCAAGAAGTCTTCACCTTGAATAAAAGCTAACAGCATTAAAATGGCTTTAGTGCCTTTACTCTGCATACTTATTCTAGTTGAGTCTGGCCATTATACTCTGTTTTCACACAGTAGCTTTCATCTAGGCAAACATACCCTCTTCTGAAAAGGTGGTAAGGGAATTGGGGGAAAGGGAATGGGCTTCCTGTTTCTCCTCATAGCCTTGAAAACTGACACACTTCCCGAGGACTATCCAGTAATATCAAACATTAGGTAATCACAGGTCTTGGAAAACCTAACTATACAAACTGATTTAAAATACTCACCACAACATTGTTGCATTTACACCTCATAGTTACAGGCTCAAGACAACATTTTACAAAAAAAATGCATCAATTGCCTTAGAAATCAAAGGCTAATAGATATGAATACAATCTCCAAAACCTGTTGTGATATCCAGGATGGGTCTGATTGTGATATGTAAACCAGTTCACAGAGATGTGGGATGATGTCTATTTAGCTGAACATTAACCATCAACATTATACAGAAATCCATATTTCCAAGGTCTCCTGTGACATAATGCCAGTTCAGATAGTCTCACATCTCAGCTGCACATGAGGAGGGTGACAGACTGGTGGCTGCACTGGGCAGCTAGACTTTAACAACAGACTCAACAGTAGTCTCACCCCAATCCACTTTCCAGCTCACACCTAAGCTGTAGGCCTCCCTGGATGCCTGCAGAGTTGCACCATGCTAAGAGCTAGATTTAATGCTTGCCTCCTTATTACGGCCATAGAGTCCTTGGATCCTTCAGCACGTTTCTTTGCCTCCTTCGCATCTCTTCCATTGGACACAGTCTTCAAAGATGCTTCCCTGGATATTATACCTTATTCTTGTGCAAAAAGTTTACCTCCTGATTGCATTTCGCTCTCAGATTCTAAATCTCTTTTATTTTTCTATTCCTCAGCATTGAAATAAACTTCTCTTATCCCCAAGAAGTATAATTCGGATATTGGGATTGGGATACTGGCAGATATCATATGGTCACAAGGTTGAATGTGCTGCTGGTTATACTGTCACATACTAGTAAAGGCCTGTGGCACATCTCCAGGTGATCTTTAAACAACAAAAGCATCCCTGCTCTGCCTGCTGTTTCCTACCAACTGTTATTATTCGAGCACAAACCTCAAGAGCAGCTAAAACCTCTGTAGCAATAAGCAGGATTTAAAAAGAACAGTGTCTCCAGTGAGGATGCATTTAAAGAGACACCACAACCATGGCCACCAAGTGCCAGGGCACAAGCTTCCGCCTGCAACTCAACTTCCAGTTTGAAGGTTGATGTGACAGTGGCAGGTGCCACACCAAATCGTCTCAGCAAGTTCCCAGTTAAGATTCTTCTCCTTGCATTATTTTTCTCCCAGATCGAAATGTCCCATCTCCTATATCTAGTAGTAATCACATGCACGATTAAAAGAGCAACCAATCAGGAAAGCATCATTCTTTCCATAAAGCCTCTGTAGGAGAGGAGATTAAAGGTGTGGCCATCTTGTAAAATGCTGATGAAATCCCAGCAAAGGCAATCCTAGCACCACACATACCGAGTACATAAAGCCAATGGCAATATCAAATGTGATAGCCAGTTGCGTCTCTCTGCTGGCCTTGTGATTTCACAGGATGGTTTCCTCTTTAGTTCATGGTTGCAGTTGTTCCACAAAGCATCTTCAGGTCCTTATACTGGGAAGTGAGTTAACTGCAGATGTTTTTGTTTGTTTGTTGACTTAAAAAATTTACTCTTCATCATGTTTCTCCACTTTTCCCCACTTGAAATGAGCATCCTCTTAACTTCTGAGGATGAAGGATTGAGAAATTCTGGACTTCTGTCCCATTAGCAATTCACTCCCCTTAAGCTCTTTGACAGACTCACTCTCTGACCAGTCCATGCCCCACAGGTCCTGCACACAGAGTTCATGTTCCTTTGCTCCGGTTTCTTCTCCAGCTATGAGAGCAAGCTCTTATTCTCACGGGTATGTCCCTTAGCTTTAGCTTATTCAGCACAATGTTGGGATCCAGCACCTTTGCAGCCCTCTCGGGAGTTCTTTGCAGTTCTTTATGCAGGTCTGTTGTTGGAGTTCTCAGAAAGTCAAAGGCAATCCTTTGACATCCCTGCAAGGGTGCTATTCCTCAGAGTAATGATATGGAGTCTGCCTTCTCTCATTTTTCCAGAAGCATTATTTTAAGCTACAAGCTCTAAATGAGGTTTACAGACATAGCTCAATAGGTAATGCAATTGCTATACAAGAATGAGGATGGGGTTCCCATCCCTAGAACCAACAAAAAAACCAGACTTTGTAACATACTACATGTATGTACCTTATGTACCTACACACACACACACACACACACACACACACACATACATACACACATACATACACATGCATATACACACACACAGATACACACACATACATATACACACACATACATATGCACACACACATAAACACACACATACACACATACATACATACATACACATACATACACAAACACATACATATCACACACACATACACACACATACACATACTTACACACACACACACTTACACACACACAGGTGTGCAGGTGCACGCGTGCAGTGGTTGTGATAGAGATTAGCATACTCAACTCATATCAAGCAACCTAGTGACCATATGCCTATCTTCTCAATACTGGGCATACTGTTCACTTTTTCAGGTGTGTCAACAATGTTTCGGAAATGATTTGATATTCTAGCTAGTTCAAAGTCTTCAGTAAATAAAAGACAGAACAAGTGAAGCACTGCACAAGTCACTATTCTGTATCCTACAACATATGACTATGTATTTCAATAAAGTCCAGTGAGTGTAATTTAAGAACATTCTTTCCAGTCATGGGATTCAATTTTCCTAAGAGCTGAATTTTTCACATTCAAACCTCATTACAGAATACCAAGATTTGGGTTCCTATGAATCACTTTGATGTCACTGAACAATGACTCGGTATCAAGTGTCAGGCTAAGCATTCCTTATGGATGAAGACAAAGAAGAAAAACATAACAATTTCTGTCCTCACACTGCTCTCTTGTGTGGGATCCATAGTACTCTGAGGAGCCCACAACACTGCATCCTAGAGTCACCACACTGGGTTAAAGTGACTTGAAAAGCCACATACAGAGAACACACCCAGATCAATCAGGTAAGGCATGAAGGGGTCTCTCCACCCATAGAAAAAAAACTCTAGACAGGATTTTATATCCTAAATACAAGTAGAAGGTATTGATCCCTGTGGGGCAGTGGTCTGATCAGGTAACTCAGGCTCAGTCAAGTATTTGGTTTTGAGCCCTGGAGCCTTCGTGAGCAGTTTCCTGCCTGCCGGTGATGGAAGGAGCTCAGTCATATCTCCTGAGTCTTTGGCTCCTATTTCAGTCACAACCCCTCACAGCTGCCCCCGCAGGAGATGTGTGCTCTATCAGGCAGACAATGCCCCAAGCTCCCAGCATTCTCGCTGGACCCTATCCCCAGTCATCTGACCACAGCGCAGCCAGGCACAGCACGCCCATACAATGTAAGGGGTGGTTTGCCCTCCTTGCTTGCTCTGCCCCTCTCTCTTGCTCTTTGTCTCTTCTCTTGCCTTCTTCTTCTCTTGCTCTCCTCCTCTCCTTTCTCTCTCTCCTTCTCTTCTCCTCTCCATCCTTTCCTTTCCTTTTCCCTACCTGACCAGCCATTTTCTCTTTCCTACAATAAAATATCTCATTTATACACTGCCTCCTTTTAAACTAATGCTCTGTGCTGCCACAGGTCAGCACCAGGGAGAGAAAGAGAGCCATTGGCCTCAGCAGCAGGCCCCGCTTTTGGTACAACAGATCCCATATGGCTGTGCCGTGGGCCACAATATCAGGTCCCCTTGGGTTGCTCGGACCTAGATTCCTCTACTTGGAAGGCAAGTATGACTGGACTAATGGCAGAAGCTAGAACACCATCTTTCTCCACTCTCTCATGTAGCACCTAGGATGGAATGATAAGAGACCTAATGTTTACCCAGATTTTCCAGGCTCTGGGGTGAAAGCCCCGTTCTCAACAAGCTGAGTTCTGAGGCTCCAGCTAGGAGTGGAGAAAATACAAGAATAAGTATTTCAGCTATATTCATTCTGGTGCTTAAGAAGTTCCCTAGGAGATCCAACTCACCTTATAGCCTTCTGTTACAGTATCCTCTGTCCTATGTATCTCTAAGGACCCTATATGGACATTTCTATGCCAAAGAAGAAAACAGCTTAGTGAGCACTTACTGGTCGCTGGACACTATTCTAAGAACTGTGTTGATTACCTCCATTAACTTTCTTATCGGCTATGAGACGTACAGAGTGCTGACCCACAAAGTAGTTAAAGAATCCTACTCAGGGTAAAAACTGAGAATGATCAATTTCAGAGTTCATATTCTAACATTATCACTTTATTCACAGAATAATGACCACTCCAGTACTAAGGAAGCTAGCCTTGGGTCCCCCTGAAAGCTGACAACCCTGACACTCAGTGTTTACATTCTCTTGTCCAAAAATGGTGTCGCGCATTCCTCATCTGTCCTGATATTATTGTTTCCTCTGTCACATTATTTTATCACCTTGAAGAAATATTGTACTGGCTGGTCTTGTGTGTCAACTTGACACAGGCTGGAGTTATCACAGAGAAGGGAGCTTCAGTTGGGGAAGTGCCTCCATGAGATCCAGCTGTGGGGCATTTTCTCAATTACTGATCAAGGGGGTAGGGCCCCTTGTGAGTGGTGCCATCCCTGGGCTGGAAGTCTTGGGTTCTATAAGAGAGCAGGCTGAGCAAGCCAGGAAAAGCAAGCCAGTAAGGAACATCTCTCCATGGCCTCTGCATCAGCTCCTGCTTCCTGACCTGCTTGAGTTCCAGTCCTGACTTCCTCTGGTGATCAACAGCAATGTGCAAGTAAGCTAAATAAACCCTTTCCTCCCCAACTTGCTTCTTGATCATGATGTTTGTGCAGGAATAGAAACCCTTACTAAGACAAATATTAAATGGAATGAAGTCTTGATCTTTACAATTTTTTCCTGCAACCATGACTGGGAGTCACTCATGAGCTGGAATATTCTGGATCCTGCTATATCCCATGTGTGTAGGAATAATGTACCTACCAAGGAATTCTATTAAACCCAGTAGTCAAAAGATAATTTGGCCTGGGCCTACCTGCTCGCTCAAGAGCCTTACCCCAGGCACTTGCTCATTCTCAAACACTGGACCAAGTCTGTTTCTGCCCGAGCTTCCCGGCTGTCCATCCTGTAAGTCACACCCTTTATCATGGCTTCTTTGTCTTTACTCACACTGCCTCAGTTCAAGATGAAGCACAGCACCAATACCTTTGCCTTGACAGTTCCTTCCTGCCACGCACACTCGTCTACTCCAGTCACATCCAAAATATCGGGGATAAAATCCTGATTAAGGATAAGAGGCAATAAGGATCCAAAAAGAGTTCTGTGCCTCCTGGATACTCAGACAGTCGCTGGTATCTCCTAACTCAGACGTGTTCCAGATCAGTCTTTCCAATCGTCAACACGCCCTCATAATTAGGCATAAAGGTACCCCAAGAAATGATTTGTAAAAGGCTAAGATTGAGCATTGCTTCCTGGCCAGCACAATGTTCCCAACCTATCCTAGTTTAATACCAAGCTGTCCATAGCTTGGAATTTCTCTCAAGGAATCTGCCATGCCAGAGCTAGCAACAGAGGTCAAGCACATTCCTTAGGGCAATCCCACAGAAGAAAGAACTGTTTTACATACTAGAGAGTAATGAAGGCTTCCACTCAAGGACATCAGCCAGAAGTGTTAGGTCGCAACTCCCCACTCCTTGCCTCCAGCAGAACCAGAGAATTAGCATAGGAATGCCAAATTAGCCACAGCTGCAGCTTCCCTGGCTTCACAACTGGTCAGTAAGATCACTGACCTTGATGTGTCACCTGCCAGCAGCTCTTGTCATCTGCCCTGCTTGCTGTATGCTACCTAAGCCTGCTTTTCACTTTGTATAGGAGGACTTGGACTCGAACTTAAGGACTTGAGCTGGCACTGGAGGTCTGACTAGAACCAGAACTTAGATGGGCTAGGACTCAGACTCATGCAATCTGCAGTCCCCCGGGCCCAAGTGCTCTGGGCCCAGGGGATGCAGCACCAGTTCAGAGGAGATAGCTACTGCTTTAGACCCAGTGTGTTTCAGATGGCCTCAGATGTACCTTAACTGCTGAGCTGCCAGATTTATCATTTTTCTTTTGCAATGACTGTAAAAGTCTGATGCCATTTTTAAGAAATACATTCAGATCCTGTACTTCATGTGTCATCTCTGCCATCACTTCTTCGCCTACGCCTTGTTGACCTGACTAGGACCTCGTTTCTCCCGCAGGTTGAGGGAGGCCCAGATCGGCCGGCCTGCGGCACCCTCCCTGGCCTCCTGTCCACACAACGGCTTCCCCTCACCCTGTCCACCTTCCACCTGCTACCTGCATGCTTCCTCTGGAACCCAGCCACAGGCTAGGAGACATTTCCAGCCCTCTGAGTCTCAGTTTATTATATGGAAGCAGGGATAATACCCAGCCACATAGAAAAGCTTGACTTCCTAAGATATGGAGAGTAGGAGCAGAGTGAGTTAAGCTCATGCAAAGATGATCTGCTGCTTAACAGGCAGATCTATTTTATGGTTTCTTCTGAACCCATTACAAGTGAAATCCACCTTTTTCAAGCCCAAGGAGTATGTTCCGTACTAATCTGACATGTAAAAATTACCTGTTGGGAAACAAAGATGAAAATGGGAAGAACAAAGAACCAGCCATACTATTCTGATAAGTGTTCCCTAGTGAGGTTTGTAACTTCACGGTCTGGTGGTCATGGTGGTCAAGAGTAAGATTATCTGCAGGAAAGAAGCAGCTTCCCAATGTAGGGCAAATAACTATCCAAGACAAAAACTAGAGTATGCATGGCACTTGATTTCTGTCCTCTGGCAATGCAGCACAATAGAACATGTACAAACTAACTAGCATCACTTCATGGAGCCTGGATTAGAAAGAGTGTTCCCCCTTATAGTCCCAGCTACTTGGAAGACTAACACAGGAAGTTTACAAGTTCAAAATTAGCCTGAGCTTTACAAAAATTTTGAAACTAGCCTACACAACTTAAGAGAGTCCTTGTCTCAAATAACTACAAGGACTTGGGGTGAGTGTGTGTGTGTGTGTGTGTGTGTGTGTGTGTATTATGCAGTAGAACAGTTGCCTGGCACACATCAGGTCCTGGTACCAACTCTTCGTACCGAAGGCAAAAAATTCATAGGTTAAGAAAAGGGGTTAAAGGTGTGCGTTTTTTTATGACTTTGGTCAATAAGTTTGTGGTAATTTTAAATAACATATGCTAATTATATCATGCAAAGTTTTAAAATACTTCAAAATAATGACAATCTAGAGAAGAATTCATCTGTATTTTATTGCTCTTAAGCAACATTGCACAAAAGACATATTATTTTTAGACAACCCACCCCTGTTGCCCAGCATGGCACATGTTTGTAGAGACAAGGCTCATTACTTAATTCACATATTGTTTTTTATCAAAGTATTTGAAGTTGGCCACAATGAACCCTCACTTCCCAGAGTTCTGGAAAACATTCTATACAGGAGTCCAGAGAAACTTATTTCAGCCATTTATCAGTAATATGTCGCATCTAAATAACCCTAAAAAATATGGTTTTATAAAAAGTAGTGTTCTACAACTTGCAATATGAAGAGCTTTATTATAATTCAAGTTTTAGCTCTACAGCAGACACATCATAGCTTTAAAAATTATTGCTTATTGACTTAACTGAGGTCCCAGCACATGGACATCTTCACATTGTGGTCACAATGTCCAATCATAAAACCTACTCTGATTTTATCCTAGAGGAAGGGAAAAAAATCACTTGATCTTAAAACACTGTTACCATACTCCAGAGCTGCCCCTGGTCCACAAAGGAAACAACTTATGGCTTTGTTTAAATGGCTGGTGGCTCTCCTCAAACCATGTCAGCTAGCTGCCTTCTTTTCTAACAAATCATAGTACTATTTCTTAGTCACAAAAAACTACACTAAAAATAGAATAAAACCAGCAGTGTATAAAGGAGGAGGCTCATCCTGTAGACCCAGCAGCAAACTTTGGGCTCAGTGACTGCTTCGCGTACACCCTGAATTCCCTCGACCTGAGGGGTCATGGACTTCACCTAGTGAGAGCCTCAAGGGATCCGCACCAGGGCCACGAGGGTGGCGCTCATTTAGACCAACAGAGGGCAGTCCTTGAGCTATGCAGCAGTAATTTACATAGTTTTCTGAAATGTAGATAAATACTGACTGGACTACAGTTGTTATATGATTGATCTAGCATGCTGAAGCGTGAGGACATGTATATTTTGCAGGCTACTGTTTACCTTGTGTCCCCACAAGGACTTTAATTTTCTCCTCACTTTGAAAAGCATATTAGTGATCATTTGCATCTTGAACCAAAATATTAAGTTTTCAAATAAACCACCTAAAAACTAAAAAAGAAAAAATTCAAAGCCAGTGCTATAACATGTCCACATGAAGCTACTGTGAACAATCCTGATGAGAATATCAGTACAGATACGCACAACTCATACCCTCTCAGCATACCAGGGCCTTGCTTACAGATTTCAGTGTGCTAATTAATACAATGGCTACAATGGCTTCAAGTCATGATTAACAGTGCTCATACAAGTCAGTTAAACACAGTTAATTCTAGTTATTAATAACATATTAAAACCCTGCCATGACAGTTTTTGCTACATTATCAATGTAATTACCAAGTCTTCTCTGAAAAATACACATAAACATAGAAAAACTAAAGCTATACCACAAAAGAAAAAGAAACCCGAGCAAGCCACAGACACTCTCAAATAAGGACATGCAGGAATGTAAGGTAACATGTGATTAAAAAAAGAAGATTCACTAAAATGCCACTGTAATTCACTCTAAACATCTTTAGTGTTCATTCCCAAAGATCTTGATTTGCCAGTAACTACATCACAAGATCTACCACAGCCATCTTGATTTGCCAGTAACTACATCACAAGATCTACCACAGCCATCTTTTGGAGCGTATGATTAGTCTGGTCCTCCTGTGGTAGTGGGGGCAGTCATTTTGAAGCTTTAGGTATCTGTAAAAATAAGGGGAAATCTAAATTAAAGGACCAGTCAGGCAGCCTATGAAACTGCTTCATTTTCATAGTACTTAAAGCACACACACGCACGCACGCACGCACGCACGCACGCACGCACGCATGCACGCATGCACACACTGAAGAAAATGTTTTTGTCTCTTTTTAAGGCTAATGTGGAAACATAATAATTGAACAAGCCCAAAGCCTCTGGCCATTGCTTGACAAAGCTTTTGACGAGGTCTACGACTCTTGAGACTGTCTCATAGCACCAAATGGAGGAATCTCAGGTTTAAGGGTAACATGAGCATTAAAGTGCTTTCTCCTACCAATGACTTTAAAGAAGCACCAAGAAGAGCTGGTATTTGAAAAACAAGTACATAAAGAATTTTTAAAGCTGTTTATGTGGCGTCTAATATACAGGTTAGGGGTTGGCTCAGGGTTTAAGAGCCCTTGCTTTGCCTCCAAGGACACATATTTAGTTCCCAGCACCCGTGTGGAGCAGCTCACAACCTCCTGTAATTCCGGTTCCAGGGGATCTGATGCCCTCTTCTGGCCTCCCCAGGCTCCTGCACATATACACATAAATAGAGAGTAACTTTATGTTACTCTCCAGTGCTGTTTAACATATTTTAAAATAAGCAAAATCTATTAGTACCCAACTTTAGACATATATCTTTGCTCCATATTTTAGTGTGTGGTTTGTTTCATTGAATAATGTTGGGTTTATATACTGTACTAGGTAAGAAATGGGGTGGCTACTTCCAATGGTCCAGGCAAATGCTGACATAACTTCAAAAGACAGAGTACATTTGAGGCTTGGGTATGTTTCCCATGCGTCCAAAATTTAATATGAAGTCATATATATTGTGGTTTCCAGAGACAGGCCACTTTAGAAGAGGTCACCAGGTCGGGGACCTCTGACAGCATTAGTGTCATTTGAAAACAAGGAGAGAGAGCCACCCTCTAAGGCTTTCCTAGACTCACACATGGCTG
Source organism: Mastomys coucha (assembly GCF_008632895.1). Lineage (NCBI taxonomy): Eukaryota > Metazoa > Chordata > Mammalia > Rodentia > Muridae > Mastomys > Mastomys coucha. The sequence continues at coordinate 27,089,359 of NW_022196896.1, read as the reverse complement.
TCTTCCACTCTGACAGGAAGAAGGCAAAGGGTCATCACCAGAAGCCAAGCACATGCTAATGCCACGTGCGTGAAATTCTGCAGAACTGTGAGCTAAATGCGTGTTCTTTAAAACATTTGCTAACATATTTTATGACGCCGGGCAGTGGTGGTGCATGCCTTTCATCCCAGCACTTGGGAGACAGAGGCAGGTGGATTTCTGAGTTCGAGGCCAGCTTGGTCTACAGAGTGAGTTTCTTCAGGACATCTAGCGCTCACAGAGAAACAAACAAACAAACAAAAAAAAAAAAAAAAAAAAAAAAAAAAAAAAAAAAAACAAGAAAAAAGAAGATATTTCATGACTATGCCATTATCTGTGCTGGTTGAGTTTTGCCAACTTGACAGGAACCTACACATAAATTGGGAGAGGAAATCTTAATTGAGAAATCCCTCCAAAAGATTGGCTTCTAGGCACATAAGTATTGTCTTGACCAGTGACTGATGTGGGAGGGCCCAGCCTACTGTGGCCAGTACCATCCCTGAGCATGTGTACCTGGAGTGAATAAGAAAGCTGACAGCAGGCAGCACTCTTTCTCTGCTTCTCTTATGTCTCTAGTTCCTGTCCTGTCTTCCCTTGATGATGGGTAAAGTGAAATAAAACCCTTTTCTCTTCAAGTTGCTTTCAGTCATAATGGTTTATCACAGCAACAGAAATGCTAAAGATACTACGTATCAACCACCAATCTATCTATCTATCTATCTATCTATCTATCTATCCATCCATGTATCATCTACCTCTATTTAGCCAAAACAAAACCCAAGCTACCATAAGCAAGAACTGTTGCTACTCATATAGAGCAACTAAAAAGTATATGTGTACCCTTATATATCCAACAAAACCCAGTGTTTAATAATCACTGAAAAACATATACAAGAATAGAGCCACTTCCTTTATAGAAGCCAAAAAGTAGAAATAATTATTATATCTGTCAAACTCAAAATAATAAAAACATTACCGTATGTTCAGAGAGAACAGTAATGGTTAAGATTAAATTACTAGACTTTAAAACAAAGTAACTGAAGCTCACAGATGTTATATTGAACAGAAACCAATTACAAACCCCCTTCTCCTCTCTGTCTCTGTCTCTCTGTCTCTCTGTCTCTGTCTCTGTCTCTGTCTCTCTCTCTCTCTCTGTGTGTGTATGTGTGTATGTCTGATTACTGATTACATTAAATTCAAAAGAAGACAAAGCTAGTCTAGATGTTGTAGGTCAGAACAGCAGTTGTCAAGATTGCTGACAAGAAATAGAGTTTGAAGGTGTACGATGTTTTCTGGAGTATGGCTTGTGTACATGTAAAATCTCAACATTTTAGCATTCCTTAGTATGCACATTATACCTTAATAGGAACATTTAAAAACATCAACTTGAGTGCATGCTATAATTTAGAATGTAACAACTAGCAAGCTAGACTTTGAGAAAATTATATTTGAATTATATTGAGACAATAGGAAGTTGGTCAAAGTTTAACAGTAAATGCTCATTAAATAATAGTAAGGGGTCTTCAGAGGAGGCGCAGCAGTTACGGGTGAGGTGCTTGCTGGTCTTGCAGAGGACCCAGGCTTAGTTTCCTGCAGAGACACTGGCTCACAAATGACCTTCCAGGCATCTGCACACACTTGCACACTCTCCTACTGGTACACACATACATACAAATGACTAAAAATAAAATAAACTTTTAAACCACCCGAAAATTGTCAATATAATCTTCACAATTTAAGTATGTGCTTCTATATAGTGAAAGCTGCCACTCAAAAGTGCTTCACTAAGGTGCAAACATGCTCCCATGCACACAAAGCTAGTTTCTGTCCCTGCTGCCTTCATCCCACCTGTCCTATGCATCTCCATGGATTGTTCATTGCTACCTCCAGCTTCTGCAACATCCATGCCTTCCTTTCAGTCACTCCACCTGGCCCAGCCTCATCACTTCAGACTAAGTTGAAATCACTTTTCCCTGACACATCTCCACTTGCTTGCTGCATGACCCTTTTCAAATCTGAACTTGATGGTCCTGTAAATTCTATATTTGAAAAAAAAATGCAGTGGCTTTTTGGCTATTCTGGGCTCCAAGTATAAATTTTCAAAGACATTGTGAGATGCCTGTCTGCTTTCTACTGGGTCTTCTGATATCTCGGGTGACACACTGCCTTAGCCTTTGTCAGGCAGCACTTTCTCTGCCTCCACACCACCTGCCAATGCACAATGACCAGTTGGGGGCCAACCCTCTCTATGTATAATACTTTGAAATCAATGGAATTACCCACCCCCACTGAGAGTCATCCTTCATACCACTCAGGAGGAGTTAATGCTGTCACGTTTGTTTTACCACACCATACTCCTATTAGACTCCAGCCCAGGCCAGGCCAAGAATGACTGACTAGTGCAGAGCTTTGTCATAGTAATTATTCAAAATATGATTTGTGAATGAATGATCAATAATAATAACAAAAAACTATGAAGTGATTATTAAACACTGGCCACCATGAACATGAAATCAAACTCTACTACAGCTGCCAGAGTTTGCTGTGCTGGGAATGCAGGCTGGATATAATGGAGGGGAACGATGTCTACTGCTGCAGTATTCCATAGTGCACTGAGCCAAGAACATGATCGCCAGTTTTAGACAGCTAAGAGTAGAAGAATCCCACAGAAAAAAACAATGCCCCATACCTCTCTTCTAAGTCCAATGATTCTCAAAATGTAATGTATGTGCTTTTACTTTCGTGTGCACACTGAGACAGAAACTTTATGGGTCACTTAATTCACAAAGTTGTAAGGATTGTTAGGAAAAATGTTCCTCTAAGGAACTTTATAAATGACTCCTTCATAAGTCATTCTATTGGTGCTAGGTGGATAGGTGGATCCATGTTCTGAAGTGACGAGAATATGCTGGATAACTTCAAGTAAAATATGAGTTTAAGGAGAAAGATTAAAAGTTGTAATAAGAAAAGTAAATACTTTAATAAATCAATTAAAAATATCTGGCATTCAAAATATTTAATTTCTAATGTCAGAATGATCATTTCTTTTTTTTAAAACATTTATTTATTATTATAAATAAGAACATTGTAGCTGTCTTCAGATGCACCAGAAGAGGGCATCAGATCTCATTACAAGTGGTTGTGAGCTACCATGAGGTTGCTGGGACTTGAACTCATGACCTTTGGAAGAGTCGTAGATGCTCTTACCCCCTGAGCCATCTCACCAGCCCCAAGAATGATCATTTCTTAAGACTGATTTTTCATACGCTACAAAGCACAAACCTATTTACAAAGGAAGCGGAAGTTACGGCATTAAGACAACTCTGCTTTATGCCACAATCATGAGCCAGCCCTTCACATCCCCAGTCCTAAATGACAAACCAAGGAAGACTGAGAAAGGCATGTAGCAATATGGTTAGTCTATCTATCACACCAAAGAGCTCGAGACAATTCTGCCAGCTCCATGACCCTCATTTATTTGAAATATGCTAGAAAACACTGGGAATGTAGATTCTAGAATCACCCTGTGATGTTCAATTGCACATTCACTAGTCACCTCCGGGGCCTGGGGAAGGCCACTGCCTTGCCTTACTCCAGCATCCTCACATGGAAAACGGACACACCAGCAAGTCTAGCTTCTTCAGTGTTATTAGCTATTAGGTTAGTTCGTGAAATGTCCTAAAAATCCACTGACCTGATGCATGATGAGCTGTTTCCTACCTTGTGACTGTGGATATGACAGTAAAGTCTCATGGGATGAACACTATGAGTCACTATGAATGTTAGGAAGCAAGACTGTGTAACCTAGTCTCGGAATGACCGAGGAAGGAAAGCATAGCACTGCAGAAATCTTCCGGGTCAGCTTTCCTGAGAAGAGTTCTAGCGTGGGACAGGCCTGACGGCTGGCTCTGCTCCCACAGTCCCTGCCATCACACAGGCAACACTTTGGCAAAACAGTCAACTGAACCAAGACGTCATTAACAGAGACGGATCATTTCCCTGTACGATCGAATAGTATAGACTGTAACATGAAGTCATACTAAGCCCCAGGTACAGGAAATGAGAAAGTCCAGTGTGAGGCTCAGCATGACCACTGTTGACTCTGAGCCTCACACTTTCTTGCAGCAAAGTCAAATCACAGCCATGAGGAGGGTCCAGGGAGCTTTTAGAACACCCACTTACAGAACTCAGCTCTTGATTAGTTCTTTCAGCATTCCAGCTCCTCCTGCCTTACCTCACAGATCAAGCTAATTAATCCCTGAACAGAAACATCCACATCCACCATTAGCTGAGACTTCACATCCTCCTGGGGACGCTGACATGAATCGCATCTTTATTCCTATGTGCTTTATTGAGGTTGGTAAGTATCTCACTTTACAAGTCACCTTACTCTACTACCCTGGTAACCACTTGGTATTTTACATTTATGTGCCAAAATAATTAGGGCATCAGTTTGTAGGACAGTGAAATAAAAGCACAGACATTTATAGGCCAAATAAATTTCACTCTGTTTAGATCTGCCACACCCACTCCAGTGGAGTCTGCCTGACAGGTCCAAAGGCTTGGCCGCAGTCCTGAGGCAAAAAGTTTCAAGGAAACTGGTCTCCTGGAAGTCCTTGGTGTCCCCTAACACGGATGTGGTCCAGATCTGTCCTTGCGATAGTCGATGGAGGGTTTTTGCATGCTTTCTTTCAGTATTGTTCTATTATAGGTATGGAGGTGCCCCCCAAGGAATGATTTGACTAATAGGCAAGTTAGATTGGACTTTGTTTCCTGGCCTCCACCAGTGTTCCAATCAATCCTAGTCAATGCTGAGCTGATTCTGGGCTTGGAATTTCGTAAAGAATGTTATTATTCAGACAAAATGCCTCCAGCATTGTAAGAGAGATAGTGAAAGAAATCAGGCATTGAAGTTTACTGGGTAAGAATTAATAATCCCAGGGCAAGTTCAACAAAGTAAACTTAGAATTCTCATTACAGTCATGTATGGCAGACTACATTACTTAACATTAGTTGGTGGGCTCCTCTGGTAAATGGAGGTCCTCCAAAAATACTTAGAATAACAGCTAAGTCACTCCCATATACAGGAATTTACAATGGTCTAGGAAGAAGATGGGTTGTGGTTTAAGAAGGAGCTAGAACATTGTATTATTCATGGAAAGGTTAGCAAGAATAGGACCCCTCATGCATAATTCTGCTAGCCCAGAAGAATAGCATAGTTGGGTGGTTTATTTATTTATTTATTTATTTATTTGCTTACTTATTTTTTAGCTTTATTAGATATTTTCTTTATTTACATGTCATATTTCCCAGTTTCCCCTCCAAAAAACAAAAAACAAAAATCTGAAGGAAGGACAATCCAGCTTGATATAGCTGTCTCCTGAGAGGCTCTGACAGTGCCTGACTAATACAGAAGTTGAGGCTCACAGTCATCCATTAAACTGAGTACAGGGTCCCCAGTGAAGGAGCTAGAGAAAGGACCCAAGGAGCTGAAGGGCTTGCAGCCCCTTAGGATGAACAACAATATGAACTAACTAGTACCTTCAGAGCTCCTAGGGACTCAGCCACCAACCAAGGAGTATACATGGTGGGACTGATAGCTCCAGCAGCATATGTATAGCAGAGGATGGCCAAGTCGGTCATCAATGGGAGGAGAGGCCCTTGGCCCTGTGAAGGTTCTGTGCTCCAGTGTAGAGGAATGCCAGGGCCAGGAAGCGGGAGAGGGTGGGGTGGCAAGCAGGGGGAGGGGGGGACAGGGGTTTGTTCATAGTTGGGTGTTTACTAAGGGCTGGTGCTGGTGGGTTATACAATAGACTAGAATTAGAACTATGGCTAGTATGTGAAGCCTTTACACCTGGCTTCTAAGAATAAGCTGACCTTAGATAAGGCTGACTTTACTTCAGTTGTAACCACTGCCTAGTTCCAGCCAAGTCTCATGTATGTATTTTTCTATTAGAGTACTTTAGATAAGGCTGACTTTACTTCAGTTGTAACTACTGTAGTTCCTGCCAATTTTCATGTATGTATTTTTCTGTAGAATCATTATGCATCAGATGACCTCGATGTACCTTGCCTGTTGTATTACCTAACTTCCTTATTTCTTCTGTAATGACCATAAAAGTCTAATGCTTACTTTGAGAAATTACACTCAGATTCAGCACTCTCGTGTTCATGTCTGCCTGTCACTCGCCGACTCCTTGGCCACCTGAGTACTGGAACCCTGATTCTCCTTGGGTTGAGGGACCACAACTGGGTTGGCCCGTGGCAAGGTCAATAACAAATTAAAAGGTATAGATGACAACTAGAAAAATACCTCTTTGAAAATTCATTATTTCTAAAATTATTTCTCAAATACTTTTCTTTAAAGGCCTATAATCATCAAAATGCTAATTTTATAACCTGCTTTGTCTGTCAGTGTCAAGTAGCATTCAGCAAGAAGCAGAAAACCAGTAAGAGTTTTAGCTTCGCTTGCCATGCTTGTTGTTCTAAATAATGGACTAGTCACTGTTCGGTACTCATCATGTAAACTCCTCCATGGATATTGTCTCCCATCCATACTGTAATGCCAACAATTCAGGTCTCTAAAGTAAATGTTTCTGCATATAAACATTCATGAACAGGGTATGAACACTGCCAAAACCTAAAACATCCCATCCACCATATAAAGACACACTAAAACATAACTAAATATATTCATCATTTTATTCACTGGCTATTCTTTATTCTGAAAGTCAGTATTGAATTTTTTTGGCAGGTACAATTATTCCTAACAAAACCTATGGCTGTTATCCACAACACTGCTAAAGATCTGTATTACACACAATCTGAAAAGGAATAAAACTGAACCAAGAAGATACAAATAGAAAAACAATAAAATACAGAACTTATAAGAAATATGAATGGAGAAGAGATGTAAGGGAAACTCTGGTAAAAACATTTTCCTCCTGCCTATGCCAGTCTGACTACCACAGTTTCAGTCACCTCTGCTCACACCAATGTGACCACCATAGTTTCTGTCACCTCTGAAGAGCCTCTGAAAGCAGCAATCTTGGCTCAAGGGCCACTCTCACTCTCCTAACTCACTGTTGACAGGGGACTGTGGGAACAAAGAAGAATGTGGGCAGTGGGCTCTATGCAGTGGCTAAGGGAAGATGGGGCCCTGAGCAGGCCTGAACAGGCTGCCCAGACACTGCGGATGCCCTCAAGCAGGCTGGGCAGACAGAAGACGAGGGACAATGTGGTAACACACACTATTTCACTTTCCCCGGAGACAACCATTTCTATATCCACCATCAACAGCCTGAACAATCAAAAAAGGAAATAGGAAAACCCACAAGTCCCTAACTTATATATCCCATAGCCTCTGCAATGGCAAGCTCATACTGAACAAGGGTTGTGTTTTCCATGACTCTGTCATGCCATTAATACATAAATGTCTTTTTTTTTTTAAGTACATTACTTCCTGTAGTTCTATTTCATAAGGTCAGTTTAACACCAACAGTATTTTAATTTAAACAAAAAAAGCAAAGCGTACTAGATCTAGGAAAATGTCATACCTGGTGGTGTGTCTTGCTGTTCTTCCACAGAGGCGACATTTATTTCTAAAATTAAATGAAGGAACAATCCATTATATGTGGTAGATTATGGCTGAGGTAATCATTTGTAGAGAATTCACCTATGATTGTCATAAATGCACTAGGTTTTGATGCCCTGACAACAAAAGAATTAGCTACAGTTTAGCAAGGCTGCATACTTCTCAACCATTTGCAAAGCAGGCTTCAGGAAGGGGCCTGGCTAGGAGTCACATAACCAACTATGACCTGGTTTTCCCCACAGTATTACATAAGACTCAATAAGCAAGTAGAGGAAAGAGTAGCTGGACATCTTGTTTCTTTTATAGAGGATCTGCCACTAAAACGTTGTCATTACTCTCTTTGGGGCAGTGGACAGGGTCAGGACCTTGAGTGTGTGCATGGACTCTCCCTATCACTGCCGAATGGCACTCTGCCTGCTTCTGCTTAAAAACTCTTGTCTCATAGTTGTAACACTAAATAACATTTAAAAAGAAAAATAAGTTGTAAAAGAATGCTGAAATCAAACACCATAGAAAAGTTGTTTGGGGAAAAAAATAATCTTCAAAATGAATCTGCATTTTATTTTTGTGTTTTGTGTGCTAAGAGCTGTGTAGAGTAAAAGGTCCGAAGCCACTTCTTGGTTTGAAAACTCAACAAAACCTTTCAATCCATGAGCCCCCAAATCCACCAATCCCTGAGTTCAAAATCCCACCAATCCCTGGGCAGGAAAACTCATCAATCTCATCTGAGAGGTTGGTTGTGCAATGTGACTGTAGTATTCCTTGGGTTCCAACTGCCAAGATACCTTCCCCAAGAGCTCCGCAAAAGTTTCCATTTGAGAAACCCTTCCCCTCAGAGTCAAAACATTCCCGCACTGAACCCAGAACCCTGTACTCCAGCATGAGTTACCGCTGAATTCTCCACCCTGTCACAGGATCAGGTATCCTAGTATGACTTGAAGATGTGGATGGGAACTTTGGCTGGTTTTCTTTCCTTTGGTGTTTCAATTGGAGATAGCTAGAGAGGCTGCAGGAGTCACCAGCCAGTCAGAATCATTCTTAAATTGCCTCACATACTATCTCCATCATCAACCCAAGCAACTCACTCAACACCACCTTAGACATGCGATTGTTAGTTCTACTCCTTATGAATTGTCAGAGGCCAGATGTGAGTGACACACAGCTTTGACTCCAGGACTGGGAAGGCAGAGGCAGGAAGATCTCTGTGAGTTGAGGCCAGCCTAGTTTATACAGCAAGTTCCAGAACAGCCAGGGTTATATAAAGAGACCATGCCTCAAAAAACAAACAAAATAAGCAAAAGAAGGAAAGATTAATTTTTTTTAAGTTTTTTTCTAACTAATATGCTCTCTTTATTCATTTTTGTACTCGGTGGAACTTATTTTTAATGATACAAATTATGCTCAAAGGAGAATATTAAATCTATTCTACATAAAAGGAAACAGAAGGCTGGACATAGTCCCCGATCCCAGCATTCTCCCTTCCTGCAGGAAGCTCACCACGAGTTCCCGGCCAGCCTGGGCTGCATAGAAAAATCAGTGTTTAAAAATAAATAAATAAATCTAACATACTCCACCCCCTCTAAGTAAAATAAAATAAAAAGGTAAACATGGGCTGGAGAGATAATTCAGCAGTGGAGAGATGGTCCGGCAGTGACGAATACTTGGTGCTCCTCCCAGAGGACCCATCTTTAGTTCTCAGCACCCATAGAGAGGCTCACAACTGTCTGTAACTCTAGTTCTAGCACATCTGGCACCCTCCTCTGGCTTCCACAGCAGCAGGTACACATGCACTGAACATATACATATACATGCAGGGACACTCCCATACAAATTAAATAACATGTAAAAATCTAAAGATAAAACAAAAATAACCAAACCACACACACTCCCATCTGGTACAAACAATGCACTCATGTCTCCTTGTCATCTGATTACTGCCGTCACACCGTCAAAGTGTCACTATTCCTAGTTAACTTAAACTTTCAGCTAATTCCATTCTGGAAAAACAGAAAATGTGCCTTCAAGAAACTCATCAGAAAATTTCATCAAAATACCATGTATTTGAGTTTGTGATTTTAAATGTGAAACTCCCACTTTGCTATTACAGTACAGCAAGAGCTACAGATAAGGCTCTCAGCCCTGCTGACCACCAGAAAGAATTAGTAATCTATTGTATTCTCAAAATGTGTGAAAATCTTAGAAAGGAACTATGCCTCCAAGCTTAGATATGTGTGGTCAAATCATACATGGTTACTCATGAGTGACCTGGGATGAACTCACAGGCAGGGCTACGGGCATGATTAACCCAGGCAGGATTAACGGAGGGGTAAGATCCTTCCTCAAACAGAATCTTCGGCAGCAACTAGACATCCAGAGGCTGCTGAAAGAAGAGCAGTGCCTGCTGCCCATGCGCACAGCTACCCCACTACCGCTATCATCCAAAGCCATCGGAACCCAGTCTCTGACTGAAGACCAGCAGCTCTCTGGGAACCCTCGGGTCTTCATCAGCCTCTTGGGACTGCGGAGGTATACAGCTTTGTATACTGAGCAGTTACTAGGTCCTCAGGCTTTCTAGTATTCAGTCAGCCATAGCTAGGCTACCTAGCCCCAATCAGATAAGCCAAGCTAATAAATAGCCCTTTTGTAATATATAGTCATTGTATACGTTCTGCTCCTCTACAAATACTATGATGTTAATCATTTTCAAGTAATGAAGGCTCTATAAAATTCTCCCTATGGTTTTTGGGGGTTCTCTTTTCTAATATTCATTGAATTCAAAGATATTCAAGATACTGAAGGGAAGAGAGGAAATCTCAATGTAACCATCACTGGTACCTGAAGACAACTCCAGTCTGAATACAGACGGTACACAGGGCCTGTGCAGGCATCTCCCCATTGCGTGTGCACAGGAAAATAAACCGTCACTAGCCCTTCAGATTACACTTCTACACACTCTGCCAAATCAAGCTCAAAAGCACACAGCGCATCTCGGCAGTCATATGCTTACCCATGCTGGGGGGCTCTATTTCCAGCCTGACAGAAAATGTGACTTAAAGACTCTGAGAGTAATTCTGCAAGGAAACACCTCCTATGATAGCCCTCTGATGAGAACACAAGCAAGCCCACACAGTGAACTTGAGGACCCTAGAGAGAAGGGCAGTGAGCCATTTACGTCTGCAGAACCAGGATCACCTGGACCTAGACCTCCTTCCAGACTTAGCATAGCACTTGCTTAAAAAAAAAAAAAAGTGTACAAACACCTTTGCCCTGTCTCCTCCTTAGTGTCTACTGTGAAAATCAACAGAAGCAACCCATCTGAAACATTCTTCTAACACAGTTCTAAGAATTATCAGATCTATTGCACTGAAATACTGCTACTTAACTACTTTTCTGAAAAGTAGTTTTTACTTTTTACTTTTACTTTTCAGAAAATAATCCTTCCTTTCCAAGGATATCTATCCATTAACCAAACAAGCAATAACTGTATTTTTTTCTCCTCTGCATCTAAATAACGTCACAGACCATGCAATTTCCAGCCCATCTCCACCCAGAGTAACCCTTTCTCACCAGCTTGCCTTCTCTGAAGTGGTCGCTTACTCATACACAAAGGTGGCCTCACACCCACAGCTATTTCTCTCACAGCGGCCTCTTTGTGTCACTGTCTTTGCACTCTTCCTTTATTACATCTGGCCACTGGAATAGAAGCCTCATAGAAAAGAACCCTGTTGGCTTTATCTACCCCAGCACTACCTGGCTCCAAGCCCTGGGTAAACACACAGATCTTGACACAGACATTGAATAAACTGATCTACTTCAATGTAGAATATAAGATTATTTCTAAAAAATAACCTTCCAGCCAGGCATGGTGGAGCATGGCTTTAATCCCATCACTTGGGAAGCAGAGGCAGGTGGATCTCTGTGAGCAAGGCCAACCTGGTCTTTGAACAAGTTCCAGGACAGCCAAGGGGACACAGAGAAATTCTGTCTCAAAAACAAACTAACAAACAAATAAAGAAAAACAAACCAAGAAAATAAACTTACCTTCTGAAATTATGCTGGAATCATCTATGGAGTTATCTAGAAAAATAAATGAATAAGCCAAACATTAGATCAACCTTCCTAATGCTATGACCCTTTAATATAACTCCTCATGTTGTTGTGACTCCCAACCACATAATTTTTTTCATTGCTACTTCTTAAGTATAATTTTGCTACAATAATGAATGTAATGTAAATATCTGTGTTTTCTGATGGTTTTCAAAGTCCCCTCTGAAATGGTCATTTGACACCAAAAGGGAGTCACAAACCACAGGTTGAGAACCAATAACTGAGATACCTAAAGTGGCTAATACCCACTCAGAAAGCCTCATCTAGGCTGGATCTCCTTATGAGAGACTCCCATAAAGAATCTTTATTTATTCCACAAAATCAACTTTAGTTCTAAATTGTATTCAAAAGCTTAATCTTACTCTTGCTCATATAAATATTGCATAAATACAAAATTTATAGTTCATTACAGGTTGCAAATGCTGTGCTGACGACAAGGGCCTGGAGTATCTTCAGATTTTGCTGTCTGTTGGCCATCCTAGCACCAAACTCATGGTAGAAACCCTGTTCGACAATTCCTAAATATTTATTTTTTATATCTCTATCCCACAGCCATGTAGTTACCATAGGAAAGACTCACCTGAAATTTCTATCCCTTCATTTTCTGAAGGCTCATATACTATGAAGTAAATAGAAAACAGAAATCATGTAGCACTGACTAGCAATAAAAACAGACAATATACTACAGGTTTGGTCTTATTTCATTTATAAACATTTTAAGCCTCAGGCTTATTCACTAACAAATGTAGATTGCAGGGCCAGGATACAAGAATCTGGCTAAATGCCATAAAACCAACCATCTGGGCTCACATTTTAGCTACAGGGTAGCCGTGGGAGATGGTAATTTCATGTTCTCCTTTCCTCACGGGGAAGTATAAGTTCCTCCCATAATCACTGTTCACTCATTAACTGACAGGGATTCTCCTTTTCTGGTTTTCCAGTCTGTGTGAGCTCTCCCCTGCTAATTATCCCAGGATCCCAGTTTCACCAGGCAGTCTTTAGTTTGCACAGTGATTGGGCTGGAGACAAGCACCCCTGCTGGTACCCTCTTAGCAGGAACTGGCTGACAGGAAGTTTAATTTACCACAGTAACCAGGGCCCAAGGGGACTGGAGTTTCTGTGCTTTGATGTCCCCAGGGCCCTCCCCCACACGGAGCAGCAGGCAATTTCCTCAGTCAGCTGACCTTCTAACATGCATCTAGTATCTGGTACACCAAAAACAAACCTTCCAGTCTGCCTCAATGGTAACATAGCTTACCATAGTGGACTATAATGCAGTAACACATTAACAAAGGACTGTTTTGAATACTGACGATCTTTTAGACACTATCCTTGGTATTAGAGCACAATCATGTCACTGGTTAGTTAGCATTTAAACATGTATAAATAAACCTCCGCAGACCTCAGAAGCAAAGCTAGCTCTTTCTTGGGCCAGATTCCCTTTGCCCTGCTTCTTCTACCCCACATTTCTTTAGTAACTGGCATTCCTTTCCTCTTATCAACACACTCCCATCAGTGCCTGAAGAGGAGCCCCATGAGAAGGGCAGGGACAAGCTTTACCCAGGGTACCCCTAAGCTCTGCCTTAGGGGCTCTCAGCAACAGGTCTCTCTCTAACCACCCCCACCCCCCGCCCTGGCTGTGCAGGGCCCCCTTTCCTCCTCCTCAGCCTTCCCCATTGGCCAGTTCTTTTTTCAGCAGGCTAGAAATGTGCCCTCAGACACGGGGCCTACCCCTGACCCCATGACCCGACCATCCTTTCCTTACAAGATTCACAGTCTGGCTCCAATGAACAGCTAGAGCCCAGGGATCTCATGGAGCCCTGGACTCCACTGCAAGCTGAAACCAGGAAATGGCTTCTCTGGTCTCACCTCTTGGGTGGCTCAAAGCACCCCCACTACCAGTTTGTAATAAACTGGGCCCAAGGTCTCTCAGCCTCCCAGTATCTCTTAGAGAAAAAGCCCAACATCCATCAAGCCAGCAGGAGTCAGAGTTCCCAGCACCTTGTTCTCCCACTCACCATCCACATACATGCTGCAAACCCTAACCATCTCACCCTCCAGGTGTTTCTCACACCCTCAGATATTTCACCACCCTCCACCTTTACTGGCAATACCCTGGTTTCCTGGCATAAACTGCCACCATTGCCATCCAATCTGTCAACTAAAACACTCGTTACACTATGAAGAATGCAGATTTTTCACAGTGCCCCTATGTGGCACCCCAAGATGAAGATAATGTTCTTGACTTCACCTCCACATGGATCAAAGGGTCATCTTAGTTCCATCCTCTCCTCCCCAGAGAATCCATAACCAGATTTACCAAGTACCCTCATCTCCAGGTATTTAATCCACACGCCAGCATGTATCTATTACTAACTTGCCATGCAATAAACTGGCTCTCATAAGCACCTGTCAACTCTAGCAGAAGGCTGCGCTGGAATTAGTGCCTAACTTCTTCCTGCTACATTCTAGAGTCTATGAGGAAGTCAAACACATGGCCCTTCATTACAGCTACAGCAGTTACCTGTGCTGGACACATACAGGCAACATTTCCATAAATAACTCAGTGGGATAATGAGGCTGTGCCATCACTTCCTAGGTTGTGCACCATAGGATTGATGCTTTGAGGACCTCTGTGAGGTAAAAAGGTGGCTCTTGTTCTGCCAAACCATGTGTTCACCAGATTCTGGAGTTTGATGAAAAATGTGAAGGATGTTGATGTTCTCCCACGTTTTCTACCTGCTAGAGCTTCACTTACACACAGCAAGGTGGTACAGAGCTCCCTACCAGATCCTGCTGTCCCGTAGGTCAGGGCACAGTCAGTACCCTTGTTAACACTTCCTAACATGTAGTATTAGCACTGTGCCAGTAAAAAATATTGCCATTAAGTAACTAACTTAACTCTTGTCACATTTGATGTTAAAGTCCTCTAGAGCTTGTCTGAACACTGCAGACCAATCATGTGATTTGTTTTTTTTTTTTAAATCACAACATGATTGGAAGAAAAATATCCCATATCTTAGCTCTAGAAATAATATTTTATGTATACATTTCCACAAGCTCCTTCAAATTCAAGAATAAAGAATTAAATGTTATCTCAGTGGCCAAGGTTTTTAAAATTTTTAAAAACTGTATGTAAGGACAACCTAGGCTCATCATTTTTATCCCATTAGGATTGATGATTATAGATAGTGATTTTGATATAATTTGTATGTAGGTGTTTAATATACACCTACATACAAATTACGCTGTCAGACCTACACACGGACAGTTCTAATATTTCTTCTCCCCATGCATGCTGCCAGCTCTCAAGAAGCTCCGGCTCCCTGAAGAAGGCTCCTGCAGCCACAGTTCAGAGACCTGAATTTCAGTGCTGCGGTCACCTAGACCACAGCAGGTCTTTATACTGAGCTGGGTCCCAGCTCCTTGAAACCTTCTCCCTTCCTTCTCTTGCTCTCAGCTGACAGTCTTCACACAGTGCTCCTGAAGTTGCAAGAAGAAAAACAACCCATCACAGACTCTATTTCTCACTCATAAAACCCTGAGCAACTCACCTACCTTCCCCAACCTTACTTCTTTGGCTCAAAAAACAGGGAAAACATAATCTATTGCATGGAATTTAAGAAACTATGCTGGAAAGCCAGGCAGTGGTGGTGGCACACACCTATAATCCCAGCACTTGGGAGGGAGAGGCAGGCGGATTTCTAAATTCAAGGCCAGCCTGGTCTACAGAGTGAGTTCCAGGACAGCCAGGGCTACACAGAGAAACCCTGTCTGGAAAAACCACAGAAAAAATAAATAAATAAAAGGAAACTGTGCTGGAGGTGCCTGGAGTCAAGAGCAGTAAAGTCCCCTAAAGGCCAGACTGCTCCATCCCTACCCAACCTGCAACCTGACCTGCAGCCAGAAACCAGCTCTAAGTCTTCCCCAGCAGGACAAAATCCCATGGCAAGTCATGAGAGGAGTAATTTGTAGGAAGGAAATCTGATGGAAGAGGCTATTCATTTATATTTTAGCAAGAGGAATGACTATAAAATGATATCAATGTTTTAAACAGCTTGTAATTGCAACTTGCAGAAAATAAAATAGGGTATTATTTGGGCAATGACCAGATTCACAAGTAAATTCTCTTAAGATGGTTGCTCTTTTTGATGCTGCATGATCATTACAGCTTAAAACACAATTCTCCATATTTTATACTTAAAAGTATGGATACATTTTTAAACAAGTGAGTGGCTTAGGGTTAGGAAATATTTACACACCTGGTTCACCATAGTCTTGGTGTCTTACTTCCTCTGCAAAAAAGAGAAAATAGAAATTTAAAACAATATAAGTATTAAACAAAACATTAAAGCTGTGTAACTAAAGAAAAAAGAAACAAATATTTAAAAAAAATCGTTTCTTAAATACAGATCTCTAATTAATATTACAGTTATAAATGTGTGTCTTTGTCCAAAAAGAATAAATGTAAAAGAAGGAAATTGATTTTCATAAAAATTCCTCCTAGTAATCTATAAAATATTAGCATTGGAGTTAGGGGCTTGCTCTGTTAGTGTGGCTACCAGTAGGAGAGGAGACAGAAGTTCATAATATTTTTTTATTGATTTAAGTTTTATTGCATTATGATGAGAAAACATACACGATTTCAATTTATCTGAATTTGTTAACATTTAAAAACATATTTTAAGTAAATAGAAATAAATCACATTCTTGTTTCCCTTTTGTACTCCAACTCCTCCCAGACACTCCCTTCAATACCTACAATATCTTTTTTTGTCATATTCTTTAAAATTTATAAAATATTATAACAATAAAAATGAGTATTATAAAAGTTGTTTGATATAAAACAACAATTTAACAGTCTTATGTAGATGCTTGTCTACAGCAATGCTGAAAATACAAATGTTTTTCTCAATATAAATTTTAAATGACTCCAAACATATTAACTGTATATTTTAAAATAATATATCACTACTAGTATTTTTTAAATGAACATAAATATATAATATCTTTTTGTTTGTTTGTTTTGTATTTAGTAGAGCTTAAAATCTTAGCTCTTACTGTGGTACAAGCCCA